>NC_092768.1:69441034-69657492 GCF_047496795.1 Chiloscyllium punctatum | reverse complement strand
CTCCCCGGTCTCTCTCACCCCCCGGTCTCTCTCCTCGCCCCCGTCTCTCTTTCGCCGCGGTCTCCCTCTCGACCCCGGTCTGTCTCGTCGCCCCCAGTTTCTCTTGTCAACCCCTCTCTCTCGCCCCAGGTCTCTCTCACCCCCGGTCTCTCATCCCCGGTCTCTCTCACCCGCCCTGGTCTCTCTCATCCCTGGTGTCTCTCGTCATCCCCTTTCTCTCACCCCCGGTCTCTTTCACCCCCCGGTTCCACTCGCCACCCTGGTCTCTCTCACCCCCCGGTCTCTCTCTCTCTCTCTCCCATGGTCTATCTTGCCCCTGGTCTTTTTCGCCCCCTCTGGTCTCTCTCGCCCCCTGTCTCTCTCGTCAGACCCTCTCTCTCACCCCTGGTCTCTCTCGCCCCTGGTCTCTCGTCACCCCCGGTGTCTCGCCCCACCCCCCCCCCGTCTCTGTCACCCGCAGTCTCTGTCACCCCCAGGCTCTCTCGCCCGGTCTTTCGCGTCACTCCCTCTCTCTCGTCCCCAGTTTCTCTTGCCCCAGGTCTCTCTCTCACACCCCGGTCTGTCTCGCCCTGATCTCTCTCACCCCCCCACTCTCTCTCCCCCACGGTCTCTCTCGCCCCAGTCTCTCTCGTCGCCCCAGGTGTCTCTCGTACCCCCAGGTCTCTCTCACCCTGCGGTGTCTCTTGCCCCGGTCTCTCTCGCCACCCCCGGTGTCTCACCCCCTTCTCTCTTGCCCACAGTCTCTCTTGCCCCTGGTGTGTCTCATCGCTCCCTGTCTCTTTAGCACCTCGCCTCTCTCACTTCCCAGCCTCTCTTGCTCCGGGTCTCTCTCTTGCCCCCAGTCTTTCTCCCCCCTGGTCTCTCTCGCAAACCCGTTTCTCTCGCTCCCCAGTCTCTCTTGCTCCCCGGTCTCTCTCTTTCCCCCCAGTCTCTCTCTCCCCCGGTCTTTCTCACCCCCGGTCTGTCTTATCGACCTCCCGGTCTCTCTCTCACCCCCGGTCTGTCTCATCACTCCCTGTCTCTGTTGCACCCGGCCTCTCTTGCTTCCCGGCCTCTTGCCCATGGTCACTCACCCCCGGTCTCTCTCTCGCCCCTGGTCACTCACCCCCGGTCTCTCTCTCGCTCCCGGTCTCTCCGGTCAAACCCGGTCTCTCTCGCCCCCACACCCCCACCACCACCACCACCCCCCCCACCCCCGGTCTCTCTCAACCCAATCTCCCTCACCCTGGACTCTCTCCCAACCCTGGTCTCTCACATCACCCCATTCTCTTTCTTGTCGCCCCCCCCATATCTCTGATCTCCTCTGGTCTCTTGTCACCCCTGGTCTCTTGTTCCCGGTCTCTCTTGACCTGGTCTTTCTCGCCCCCAGTGACTCTTGCCGTCCCCTGGTGTCTCTCGCACCCCGTGCTCTCTCGCTCCCCCCCCCAGGTCTCAAGCCCCCCAGTCTCTCCCATCACCCCCTTTCTCTCGCCCCCAGTCTCTCCAATCCCCCCGGTCTCTCATCGCCCCCGGTCTCCCTCGCCCCCGGGTCTCACTCTCGTCTCCCGGTCTCTCTCGCACCAGGTCTCTCTCTTGTTGCCCCCAGTCTCTCTCATCCCCCGTCACCTCCCGGTCTCTCTCGCCATGGTCTCTGACCCCCGGTCTCTTTTCACCCCTTTTCTCTCACCCCCAGTCTCTCTCGCCCCTGGCCTCTCGCCCCCGGTCTCTTGCCTCCGGTCTATCTCGCCCATGCTCTCCTGTTGCCCCCTGCTACCTCTCGTTGCCCACGGTCTCTCTCGTCACTGCCGGTCTCTTCTCACCCCCTATCTCTCACCCCCAGTCTCTCTCGCCCTCGACCTCTTTCGCCAACCGGCCTCTCTCGCCCCTGGTCTCTTGCCCCCCCCCTCTCTCTCGACCCCCCCCCTCCCCGGTATCTCTCGACCCCGTTCTCTCTCATCCATGGTCTCTCTTGTCACCCTGTCTCTCTTGCCCCTGCTCTCTCACGCACCCAGTCTCTCTCTCCCCCGGTCTCTCTCGCCCACAGTCTCTCTTGTCGCCCCCAGTCTCTCTCGTCGACCCGGTCTCTCTTGTTACCCCCATTGTCTCATCACCCCTGGTGTCTTGCCCCCGGTCTCTCTTCGCCCTCGGTCTCTCTCTCGCCCCCAGTCTCTCTCTCCCGTCCCCGGTCTCTCTCTCCCGTCCCCGGTCTCTCTCTCCCCGGGTCTCTCTCGTCCCCCATCTCTCTTGTCACCCCCCTCTCTTGCCCCCGGTCTCTCTCGCACCCCCGGTCTCTCTCGCCCCCGGTCTCTCTCTCGCCCCCGGTCTGTCTTGTCACCCCGGTATCTCTTGCTGTCCTGGGACTCTCTCTCGTGCCCCCAGACTCTCTCTGGCACCCCCGGTCTCTCTCGCCCCCCGGTCTCGCTCACCCCCGGTCTCTCTCTCACCCCCGGTCTCTCTCACCCCCGCGGTCTCTCTCACCCCCGGTCTCTCTCTCGCCTCCGGTCTCTTTAGTCCCAGTCTCTCTCGCCCCCGGTCTCTCTCACCCCCGGTCTCTCTCGCCTCTGGTCCCTTTAGTCCTGGTCTCTCTTGACCCTGATCTCTCTCTCCCCCGGACTCTCTCGACCCCGGTCTCTCTCTCGCCCGCGTCTCTCTTGCCCCCGGTCTCTTTTGCCCCCGGTCTCTCTCACACCCAGTCTCTCTCGTCAAGCCCTCTCTCTCACCTCCAGTCTCTCTCTTGCCCCCTGGTCTCTCTCGCCCCAGGTCTCTTTAGTCCTGGTCTCTCTTGCCCCCGGTCTCTCTCCCCCGGTCTCTCTCGCCCCCCCGGTCTCTCTCTCGCACCCGGTCTATCACACCCCCCCGGTCTCTCTCTCACCCCCGGTCTCTTTCGCCCCCGGTCTCTCTCTCTCCCCCAGTCTCTCTCTCCCCCGGTCTCTCGCCCCCGGTCTCTCTCGTCCCTGGTCTCTCTTGCCCCCGTCTCTCTCGTCCCTGGTCCCTCTTGCCCCTGTCTCTCTCGTCCCTGGTCTCTCTTGTCCCCAGTCTCTCTCGCCCCCGGTCTCTGTCTTGCCCCCGTCTCCCTCGCCCCCCGTCTCTCTCGCCCCCGGTCTCTCTCTTGTCCCTGTCTCCCTCGCCCCCCGTCTCTCTCGCCCCCTGGTCTCTCTCGCCCCCGGTCTCTCTCGCCCCCCCGTCTCTCTCGCCCCACAGTCTCTCTTGCCCCCGGTCTCTCTTGTCCCCGGTCTCTCTTGTCCCCGGTCTCTCTCGTCCCCGGTCTCTCTCGTCCCTGGTCTCTCTCGCCCCCGGTCTCTCTCTTCCCCATTCTCTCTCGCCCCTGGTCTCTCCTGCCCCCGGTCTCTCTCGTCCCTGGTCTCTCTCATCCCTGGTCTCTCTCGCCCCCGGTCTCTCTCTCCCCCTGTCTCTCTCACTCCCGGTCTCTCTCGTCCCCGGTCTCTCTCGTCCCCGGTCTCTCTCGTCCCTGGTCTCTCTCGCCCCCGGTCTCTCTCTCCCCCTGTCTCTCTCACCCCTGGTCTCTCTCGCCCCCGGTCTCTCTCTCCCCCTGTCTCTCTCACCCCCGGTCTCTCTCGCCCCCAGTCTCTCTCTCCCCCTGTCTCTCTCACCCCCGGTCTCTCTCACCTCCTGGTCTCTCTCGCCCCCGGTCTCTCTCTTGCCCCTAGTCTCTCTCGCCCCCGGTCTCTCTCGTCCCTGGTCTCTCTCGCCCCCGGTCTCTCTCTCCCCCGGACTCTCTCGACCCCGGTCTCTCTCGCACCCCCCCAGTCTCTCTTGCCCCCAGTCTCTCGCCCCTGTTCTCTCTTGCCACCCGGTCTCTCTCTCTCGCCCTCAATTTCTCTCACCCCCAGTCTCTCGCCCCACGGCCTCTCGCCCCTCTGGTCTCTCTCCCCCCGGTCTCTCTCTCTCGGCCCCAATGTCTCTCACCCCCAGTCTCTCGCCCCACGGCCTCTCGCCCCTCTGGTCTCTCTCCCCCCGGTCTCTCTCTCTCGGCCCCAATGTCTCTCACCCCCAGTCTCTCGCCCCACGGCCTCTCGCCCCTCTGGTCTCTCTCCCCCCGGTCTCTCTCTCTCGGCCCCAATTTCTCTCACCCCCAGTCTCTCACCCCACAGCCTCTCGCCCCTCTGGTCTCTCTCCCCCCTGGTCTCTCTCATCCCCCCAGGTTCTCTCGTCGCCGGTCTCTCTCCCCCCGGTCTCTCTCTTCGCCCCAGTCTCTCGTCACCCCCGGGCTCTCTCGCCCGTGGTCTCTCTCGCCCCTGGTCTCTCATCACTCCTGGTCTCTTGCGCCCCAGTCTCTCTTGGCACCCCCGGGTCTTTCATCACCCCCGGTCTCTCTCGTCCCTCGGTCTCTCTCGCCCCCGGTCTCTCTCTCAGGCGCCCCTGGTATCTCTCGCCCCCCGCTCTCTCTCGCCCCCGGTCTCTTGTCAACCCCCCCCCCCCCGGTCTCTCTCACCCCTAGTCTCCCCCCCCCCCCGGTCTCTAATCGACTCCGGTCTCTTATCATCCCCAGTGTCTTGCTCTGGGTCTCCCTCGCTATGGTATCTCTCGTCGCCCCCGGTCCCCCTCGTTGACCCCATCTCTCGTTGCCCCCGGTCTCTCTCGACCCCGTTCTCTCTCGTTGCCACCGATCTCTTATCACCCCTGGTTTCTCTCATCACTGGTCTCCCTCGTCGCCCCCGGTCTCACTCGCCCCAGTTCTCTCTCTTTGCCTACGGTCTCTTGTCACTCCGGGTCTCTCTCACACCCCCACCCCCCTACCCCGGTCCCTCTCGCCCCCGGTCTCTCTCACTCTCGGTCTCTCTTGCCCCCAGTTTCTCTTTTTGCCCCCGGTCTCTTGTCATCCCCGATGTCTTGCCCCCTGTCTCCCTTCTCCCTTGGTCTCTCTCGTCCCCTGTCTCTCTTGTCACCCTCTCTCTCACCTCCCCCCCCCCCCCAACGCGCTCTGTCGCCCTCAGTCTCTCTCACCGTCGGTCTCTCTCATCCTTGGTCTCTGTCGCCTCTCACTCCGTGGTGTCTCATCGCCCTCAGTCTCTCATCGACTCGGTCTCTCATCACACACAGTCTCTCAACCGGTCTTTCTCACCCCCGGTCTCTCTCGCCGCCCCTGGTCTTTCTCTTACCCCCGGTCTCTCTCTCTTGCCCCTCTGTCTCTCTCTCGCACCTCCCCCCGTCTCTCTCTCTCGCCCCCAGTCTCTCGCATCACCCCCGGTCTCTCTAATCTCCCCCGGTCCCTCTCTTGCTCCCCCTCCCCTTCTCTCTCTCTCTCTCGCCCCTCCCCCGTCTCTCTCTCTCTCTCACCCCCCCACCGTCTCTCGGTCTCTCGCCCCCGGTCTCTCTTGTGAACCCCTCTCTCTCACCCCCAGTCTCTCGCATCACCCCCTGCCTCTCTTATCTTCCCCAGTCTCTCTCTCTCGCACCCCCCCACACACCGCCGGTCTCTCTCTTGCCACTGGTCTCTATCGCCCCCCGGTCTCTCTCTCTCGCCACGGTCTCTCCCTTGTCCCCTGTCTGTCTTGTTGCCCAGGTCTCTCTTGTGGACCCCTCTCTCTCGGCCCCGCTCTCTCTCACCCGCGGTCTCTCTCTCGCCCCCCCCCAGTCTGTCTCGTCTCCAGTCTGTCTTACCCCCGGTCTCTCTCGCTGCCCCCGGTCTTTCTTTACCCTATCTCTGTCTCTCGCCCCCAGTCTCTCTCATCATCCCCGGTTTCTCTTATCTCCCCGGGTCTCTCTCGCCCCTGATCTTGATCGTCCCCGGTCTCTCTCTTGCCTCCCCAGTCTCTCTCTCTCGCCTCCCCGGTCTCTCTCTCCCGCACCCGGTCTGTCTCGTCACCGCGGTCTCTCTTGTGAACCCCTCTCTCTCACCCACGGTCCCCTTTGCCCCCAGTTTCTCTCTCACCCTCAGTCTCTCTCTCACCCCCCGGTCTCTATCGCCCCTGGTCTATCTCGCACTCCCTGTTCTCTCTCTCATGCCCTTGGTCTCTCTCTCACCCTCCTGGTCTCTCTCTGGCCCCCGGTCTCTCTTCGCCCCCAGTCTCTCTCATCAACCCCTCTCTCTCGACCCAGTCTCTCTCTTCATCCCTGGTCTCTCTTATCTCCCCCGGTCTCTCTCTCACCCCTGGTCTCTCTCACTCCCTGTCTCTCATTGCCACCGGTCTCTGAACCCCGTCTCTCATCGCTCCCGGTCTGTCATTGCACCCGGGCTCTGGTCACACCTGATCCCTCTCGCCCCCAGTTCCTCTTGCCCCCTGTCTCTCTCTTGCCACAGGTCTCTATCGCCCCCAGTCTCTCTCTCTCGCCACGGTCTCTCTCTTGCCCCCGTTCTGTCTTGTTGCCCCAGTCTCTCTCGTGAACCCTCTCTCTCGCCCTTGGTCTCTCCCCCACCCGCCACCCCACCCCCCCCCCCCCCCCGGTTGCTCTCTCACCCCCGGTCTCTATCATTCCTGGTCTTTATCACCCTGGTCTCTCTCTCTTGCCACAGTCTCTCTCTCGCCCCGGTTTGTCTCATCGCCCGGTCTCTCTTGTGAACCCCTCTCTCGCCCCAGTCACTCTCACCCCCGGACTCTCTCTCTCACTGCCCCCCTCCCCCCCCACCGGTCTCATTCTTGCCCTTGGTCTCTCTCGCCCCCGGTCTCTCTTGCTGCCCTGGGACTCTCTCTCTTGCTGCCCTGGGACTCTCTCTCTCGTCCCCCAGTCTCTCTCTCACTCCCTGTCTCTCATCGCCCCCGCTCTCTCATTTCCCCGGTCTCTCTTGCCCCCCGGTCATTTTTGTTGCCCCCAGTCTCTCATCGCCCCAGTCTCTCTTGCCCCCGATCTCTCTCGTTGCCCCCGGTCTCTCGTTGCCCCCAATCTCTCTTCAACCCCAGTCTCTCTCGTACCCAGTCTGTCTTGTCACCCCCTCTCTCTCGCCCTCAGTCTCCCTCTCACACGGTCTCACTCTCACTCTCGCTCCCGGTCTATCTTGTCACCAACAGTCTTTCTTGTCAACCCTTCTCTCATCCCCCCTGGTCTATCTCTTGTCCCCGGTCTCTCAGGCATCCAGGCTCTCGTCAACCCTGGTCTCTCACTCCCCCGGTCTGTCTCACCCCCGGTCTCTCTCATCACTCCTGGCCTCTCTCATCTCCCCCAGTCTGTCTCGTCATCCCCAGTCACTCTCACCCCCAGTCTCTCTCATCCCCCCTAAGCCGGTCTCTCATTGCCCCCGTCTCTCTTTAGCCCCCCCGGTCTCTCTCGCTGCCCCAGGACTCTCTCTCGTGCCCCCGGTCTCTCTCTCTCGCATCCCCCCCCGCCCCGCCCACCCCCCGGGCTCTCTCTCAACCCAGGTCTCTTTCACCCCCCGGTCTCTCTCGCCCCTGGTCTCTCTCGCCCCGGTCTCCCTCTCGCCACGGTCTCTCTCTCGCTCCCGGTCTGTCTTATCACCAACAGTCTCTCTTGTCAACCCCTCTCTCTCGCCTCCGGTCTCTCGTCTCACCCTGTCTCTCATGCCCCCGGTCTCTCACGCCCCCGGTCTCTTTTCACCCCCGGTCTCTTTTCACCCCCGGTGTCTTGGCCCCGGTCTCTCACGCCCCCGGTCTCTCTCTTGCCCCATTCTCTCTCGCCTCCGATCTCTCTTGTTGCCCCCTGTGTCTCGTCACCCCTGGTGTCTCGCCC
This sequence comes from Chiloscyllium punctatum, assembly GCF_047496795.1. Taxonomy (NCBI): domain Eukaryota; kingdom Metazoa; phylum Chordata; class Chondrichthyes; order Orectolobiformes; family Hemiscylliidae; genus Chiloscyllium; species Chiloscyllium punctatum. The sequence goes on along the minus strand of NC_092768.1, from coordinate 69,649,869 downwards.
CCGGACTCTCTCACTCCCAGTCTCTCTTGCCTCCCGTTCTGTCTTGTCGCCCTCGGTCTCTCTCGCCCCCGGTCTCTCTCTCTCACCCCTGGTCTCTCATTGCCCCCGGTTTCTCTCTCACCCCCGGTCTCTCTCTCGCCCCCGGTCTCTCTCTCTCACCCCTGGTCTCTCATTGCCCCCGGTTTCTCTCTCACCCCCGGTCTCTCTCTCGCCCCCGGTCTCTCTCTCACCCCTGGTCTCTCATTGCCCCCGGTCTCTCTCTCTCCCCCCCTGTCTCTCTCTCTCACCCCCGGTCTCTCTCTCGCCCCCGGTCTCTCTCTCACCCCTGGTCTCTCATTGCCCCCGGTCTCTCTCTCTCGCCCTCGGTCTCTCTCGCCCCCGGTCTCTCTCTCACCCCTGGTCTCTCATTGCCCCCGGTTTCTCTCTTGCCCCGTCTCTCTCGTACCACCCCCCACCCCGTTCTCTCTCGTCGTGCCCAGTTTCTCGTTGCCCCAGGTCTCTCTCGACCCGGTCTCTCTCGCTTCTGGTCTGTCTCATCGAATCCTGTCTCGCTCACCCCCCGTCTCTCTTGTCACCTCCAGTCTCTCGTCACACCCTCCGTCTCGCCCCCGGTTGCTCTCACCCCCCTATACTCTCATGTTCCTGGTTTCTCTCGTCACCCCCCGGTCTCTCTCGCCCCCGGTCTCACAAGTCCCCGGTTTCTCTCGTTGCCCCCAGTCTCTCTCTCATCCCCCTCTGTCTCGCCCCCACCCCACTCGGCCCCCCCTCTCTCTCGCACCCCCTCCCTCTCTTGTCCCCCTCTCTCTTGGCCCCTTTTTTCTTGCACCCCCCCTTGCCCCCGTCTCTCTCTCACCGCCTCTCTCTTTCTCGTCACCCCCCTCTCTCTCGCCCCCGGTCTCTTTTGCGCCCCCCGGTCTCTCACGGCCCTGGTTTCTCTCTTGTCCCCGGTCTCTTTCATCGCCCCCAGTCTCTCGTACCCTCTCTCTCTCACCCCTCTGTCTCTCTCGCCCCCCCTCTCTCTCGCCCCCTCTCTCGAACCCCTGTCTCCCTTGCCTCCTCTCTCTCACCCCCCCTCTCTCGGCCTCCCCTCTCCCGCCCCCCTCTCTCTCGCACCCCCCGTTTCTCCCACCCCTTTTGACCCCCTCTCTGTCGCCCACTCTCTCCAGCCCCCACTCTCTGGCTCCCTCTCTCTATCCCCCTGCTCTTTGTCCCCATCTCTCTGTCCCCCTCTCTCTGACCCGCATCTCTCTCCCGTTCTCTGTCCCCCTCTATCTGTGCCCCCTTTCTCTCTGTCCGCCCTCTCTCTGTCCCCCTCTCTTTGTCCCCCACTCTCTGTCCCCCCCTCTCTGTCCCCTTCTCTCTCCCGTTCTCTCTGTCCTTATCTCTCTGCCCCCTCTCTCTGTCCCCCCTTTCTCTCTCTCCCTCTCTTTGTCCCCCTCACTCTCTGTCCCTCTCTCTGTCCCCACACTCTCTCTGCTCCCCCTCTGTGTCCCCCTATCACTCCCTTCTTCTCTCTATCACCTCCCTCTCTGTCCCCCCGTCCCCTCCCGTCCCCCACTCTCTCCATCCCCCACTCTCTGTCCCCCTCTCTCTGTCCCCCACTCTCTGTCCCCCTCTCTCTCTGTTCCCCCTCTGTTTGTCCCTTTCTCTCTGTCCCCCTCTCTCTCTGTCTCCGTCTCTCTGTTCACCCTCTCTCTCTTCCCCCTCTCTATACCCCCCTCTCTCTCCCCATCTCTCCCCTACCTCGTTCCCCCCACTCTCTGGTCCCCCTCTCTCTCTGTCCCCTCCCTGTCTGTCCTCCCTCTCTCTGTCCCCACTCTCTCTGTCCGTCCCCTCTGTCCGCCTCTCTCTTTCCTCCTCTTTGTTTCCCCCGCTCTCTGTGCCCCCCTCTTTCTGGCCCCCTCTCTTTGCCCCCCTCTCTCTCTGTCCCCCTCTCTCTGTTCCCCCCTCTCTGTACCCCTCTCCCTGACCCCCCTCTCTCCACCCCACTCTCTCTGACCCCTCTCTCTCTGTCCCCCTTTCTGCCCCCCCTCTCTGTCCACCGTCTCTGTACCCATCTCTCTCTCCCCTCTCTCTGTTCCCCCCTTCCTGTCACCCCCTTCTCGGTCCCAGCCCTCTCTCTGTCCCTCCCACTCTCTGTCCCCCTTCTCTCTGTCCCCCTTCTCTCTCGCCCCCCGCTCTCAGTCCGCCCCCTCTGTATTCGGCTCTCTTTACCCCTCCCTCTGCCACCCCTCTATCTGTCCTCCCTCTCTGTGTCCCCACGTCTCTCTGTCCCCTTCACTCTCTGTCCCCCTTTTCCCTGTCCCCACTCTCTGTTCACCCACTCTCTGCCCCCATCTCTGTCCCTCATCTCCGCCCCTCCCGTCTCTGTCCCCCTCTCTCTGTCTGACCTCTCTCTGACCCCCCCTCTGTTCCCTCCGTCCCGCCTTCTCGGTCCCAGCCCTCTCTATGTACCCCCTCTTTCTGTCCCCTCACTCTCTCTGTCCCCCTTCTCTCTCTGTCCCTCTCTCTGTCCCCACGCTCTCTCTGTCCCCCTCTCTCTGTGTCCCCCCTCACTCCGTCCTCTCTCTGTCACCTCCCTCTCTGTCCCCCCGTCCTCCCCCCTCTGCCCCCACTCTCTCCATCCCCCACTCTCTGTCCCCCTCTCTCTATCCCCCTGCTCTCTGTCCCCCTCACTCTGTCTCCCTCTCTCTATCCCCCTGCTCTCTGTCCCCCTCTGTCTGTCCCCCTATCTCTGTCCCCCTCTCTCTGTTGCCCTCTCCCTGTCCCCCTGCTCTCTGTCCCCCTCTCTCTGTCCCCCTCTCTCTGTCCCCCTCTGTGTGTTGCCCTCTCACTGTCCCCCTCTCTCTGTCCCCCTCTCTCTCCCGTTCTCTCTGTCCCCTACTCTCTGTGCCCCCTTTCTCTCTGTTCCCCTCTATCTGTCCCCCTCTTTGACCCACTCTCTCTGTCCCCCCTCTCTCTGTCCCCCTCTCTCCGTTCCACTCTCTCTGTCCCCCTCTCTCTGTCGTTCTCTCTGTCCTCATCTCTCTCTCCCACTCTCTCTGCCCCTCTTTCGCTCTATCCCTCTCTCTTTGTCCCTCTCTCTCTCTGTCCCCCTGTCTGTCCCCAGGCTCTCTCTGTCCCCCCTCTCTCTTTGTCCCCCTCTCACTCCCTCCTCTCTCTGTCACCTCCCCCTCTGTCCCCCTGTCCCCCTTTTGTCCCCATTCTCTCCATTCCCCACTCTATGACCCCCTCTCTGTCGCCCACTCTCTCCAGCCCCCACTCTCTGTCTCCCTCTCTCTATCCCCCTGCTCTTTGTCCCCATCTCTCTGTCCCCCTCTCTCTGACCCGCATCTCTCTCCCGTTCTCTGTCCCCCTCTATCTGTGCCCCCTTTCTCTCTGTCCGCCCTCTCTCTGTCCCCCTCTCTTTGTCCCCCACTCTCTGTCCCCCCCTCTCTGTCCCTCTCTCTCAGTATCCCCTCTCTCTGTCCCGCTCTCTCTGTCCCCTTCTCTCTCCCGTTCTCTCTGTCCTTATCTCTCTGCCCCCTCTCTCTGTCCCCCCTTTCTCTCTCTCCCTCTCTTTGTCCCCCTCACTCTCTGTCCCTCTCTCTGTCCCCACACTCTCTCTGCTCCCCCTCTGTGTCCCCCTATCACTCCCTTCTTCTCTCTATCACCTCCCTCTCTGTCCCCCCGTCCCCTCCCGTCCCCCACTCTCTCCATCCCCCACTCTCTGTCCCCCTCTCTCTGTCCCCCACTCTCTGTCCCCCTCTCTCTCTGTTCCCCCTCTGTTTGTCCCTTTCTCTCTGTCCCCCTCTCTCTCTGTCTCCGTCTCTCTGTTCACCCTCTCTCTCTTCCCCCTCTCTATACCCCCCTCTCTCTCCCCATCTCTCCCCTACCTCGTTCCCCCCACTCTCTGGTCCCCCTCTCTCTCTGTCCCCTCCCTGTCTGTCCTCCCTCTCTCTGTCCCCACTCTCTCTGTCCGTCCCCTCTGTCCGCCTCTCTCTTTCCTCCTCTTTGTTTCCCCCGCTCTCTCTGCCCCCCTCTTTCTGGCCCCCTCTCTTTGCCCCCCTCTCTCTCTGTCCCCCTCTCTCTGTTCCCCCCTCTCTGTACCCCCCGCTCTGTCACCCTTCTCTCTATCCCCACTCTCTCTGTCACCCTCTGACTCTGTCCCTCCCTCTCCGTCTGTCCCCCCTCTCTCTACCCCCTCTCCCTAGCCCCTGTCTCTTCCCTATCACTCCACCCTCTCTCTCCCCCCACTCTCTTGTCCCCCACTCTCTTGTCCCCCCCTCTCTCTGTCCCCCTCTCTCTCTGACCCCCTCTCTCTCTCTGACCATCCCCCTCTGTCCCCCTTCTCTCTGTCCCCCTCTCTCTCTCTCTCTCCCCTCTTTCATTGCCCTTCCCTCTCCCTGTCCCCCTCTCTATCCGTCCCCTCTCTCTCTCTTTCTCCCCTCTCTCTGGCACCCCCTCTCTCTGTCCCCACTCTCTCTCTGTCCTTCTCTCTCTGTCCCCACTCTCTCTCTGTCACCCCTCTCTCGTCTCCTCTGCCCATCTCTCTCTGACCCCCTCTCCCTCTGTTCCCTCCTCTCTCTGTCCCCTTTTCTCTGACCCCCGTCCCCCCGCTCTCTGTCGCCCTCTCTCTGCCCCCCTCTCTGTTTTCCCCTCTCTCTATCCCCACTCTCTCTGTCCCACTCTCTCTCTCTCTGTCCCCCCTCTCTCTCTGTCCCCCTCTCTCTCTCGGTCCCCACCCCCCCGTCTGTCCCCCCTGTTCCCCTCTCTCTGTACACCTCTCTCTGCCACCTCTGCTGCCCTTACTCTGTGACCCCCACTCTCTCTGTCGCCCCACCTCTCTCTGTCTCTCCCGCTCTCTGTTCCCCCTGCTCTCAGTCCGCCCCCTCTGTCCCCTTCTTTCTTTCCCCCTCTCTCTGTCCCCCCTCTCTCCGTACCCCTGTCCCCCCTCTACTGCCGCCCCGTCTATCTGTCTTCCCTCGCTTACTGTCCCCACTCTCTCTGCCCCCTCTCTCTGTCCCCTTCTCCCTGTACCCCCCTCTGTTTCCCCTCTCTCTGCCCCCTCTCTCTCTGTCGCCCTCTCTCTGTCCCCCTCTCTCTCTGTCCCCCTCTCTCTGTCCCCCACCCCCTTTCTGTCCCCCTCTCTCAGTCTCCCGCTCTGTCCCCCGCTTCTCGGTCCCAGCCCTCTCTCTGTCCCCCCTCTTTGTGTCCCTCCTCTTCCTCTGTCCTCCTCTCTCTGTCTCCCCCTCTCTCTGTCCCCTCTCTCTGCCCCCCGTTCGCCCCTTCTCGGTCCCAGCCGTCTCTCTTTCTCTCCCGCTCTCTGTCTCCCTTCTCTCTGTCCCCCCGCTCTCAGTCTGCCCCCTCTGTCCCCGTCTCTCTTTACCACTCTCTCTGCCCCCCTATCTGTCCCCCCTCTCTCTGTCCCCCTGTCTCTCCCCTTCACTCTCTGTCCCCCTTCTCCCTGTCCCCACTGTCTCTGTTCCCCCCTCTCTCTGCCCCCATCTCAGTCCCCCATCTCCGTCTCTCCCCTCTCTGTCCCCCTCTGTGTCCCCCCACTCTCTGACACCCCTCTGTGCACCACCCCCGTCCCGCCTTCTCTGTCCCCCTCTCTCTCCCTTTCTCTCTCTCCCCCTCTCTCTGTCCCCACTTTCTCTCTGCCCCCTCTCTCTGCCCCCTTCTCTTTGGCCCCCTCTCTATGTCCCCCTCTCTCTCTGTCCCCCCCTTTCTGTCCCACCCTTTCTGTCCCCCTCTCTTTGTCCTCATCTCTCTCTCCCCCCTCTCTCTGTCCCCCATTTCTCTGTATCCTTCTCTCTCTGTCCCCCCTCTCTCTGTCCCCCTCTCTTTGTCCTCATCTCTCTGTCCCCCCCTCTCTGTCCCCCATTTCTCTGTATCCTTCTCTCTCTGTCCCCCCTCTCTCTGTCCCCCTCTCTTTGTCCTCATCTCTCTCTCCCCCTCTCTCTGTCCCCCATTTCTCTGTATCCCTCTCTCTCTGTCCCCCTCTCTCTGTCCCCTCTCTGTCCCCACGCTCTCTGTCCCCCGTCTCTCTGTGTCCCCCTCTCACTCACTCCTCTCTCTGTCACCTCCCTCTCTGTCCCCCCTGTCCCCCCGTCCACCACTCTCTCCATCCCCCACTCTCTGTCCCCCTTCTCTGTCCCACACTCTCTGACCCCTCTGTCATTATGTCCTCCCCTATTTCTCTCTCTCCCTCACCTTATCTCTCCCTTGCCTCTCTCTCTCTGTCTCTCCCTGCTCCTTCTCTCTCTGTCCACCTCTCTCACTCTCGATCCCCCTACCTCGGTCTCTCTTTCTCCCCACCTCCCTGTTCCTCTCTGACTAAATCTCTCTCCCTCCTGCCCCTCCCTCCCTCTGTGACGCAGTCTGTCTCCCTGACGCGCCCCTCTCCCTCTGATCCAGAGACTGGGGAGAGTAGTAGTGGTTGGTGCTGTGGCTGCATGTGGTTGGAGGGGTGGTTGTAAGATGATAGAGAGATGTGGGAAGTGGGAGGAGGGGGAAAAATGGAGTAGAGACAGAATTGGGGAAGGGAGATAGATGGCAGGATAGAGAGAGGCTGCAGGGGAGGGGTAGAGGAAAGAGTGGAGGCAGGTGGAGAGAGTGGGGGAGAGGAAATGGGGAGGCCAGGTTGGAGTGGGGGGGGGGCAGAGGGAGTTAAACCCAGCTCCTGAGCTCAGGGCGTGGTGCCCTCCCCTTCCCTGAGGACCAGGACTTGGGGCTGAGTCTGTCTCTCTCCAGCTCAGCTTCTCCAACACAAAGACACACAACAACATCGGTCACTCTGCTGCTCGGCACGCTTTAATCAACATTTTTATTGGTTACAAATGGAAGTGATGGATACAGTCAGTGGGATGGTGCCTTTTCTCACTGGCCCCTGAGTTGTGAGAAACATTGAAATGTTTCCCTGTAACCCCCCTGTGGGATAAGGATGGACAAACCAGCGCTACCCTCAGTCTGTTACCATAGTGACAGGCTGCTCCATCGCTGAAACACTGAACTGAAATGAGAAAATCCCGGATGGATTGATTAATGAGGGAATTTGATGGATGGATGGATTTGGGTGAAGGGATATTTCAGCACATTCTTCAGCTGCTGCCTGAACTTAGTCTGGGTCACGGCATAAATCGCGGTGTTTGTGCAGCAACTGAGGAGCTGCAGCATGAAGCCCAAATCCTGCACAAAGGGATGGAGAGACACAGGGGTATACACAATCCACGACATCCGGTACCATATAGAATACAGCATTAACATTGACCATAACAGGATGAAATTGGCCGAGATCACAAACAGTAAAATGATGGATTTTTTTCGGTTTCTCATTTCAGTGTCAGACTGAGCGTCCCCATTGGTGTGAGCGCGGAGTCTCCTGCGGGCTCTGCTGGTCACTAAAATGTGTCTGACGGTGAGAACATTGAGCAGCAGAATCAGGAGAAATGGGACACACGGGGTTAGAATGTGGTGGAGGAACTCGATTGTGACCCAGACAATGGAGAATAGAACAGCGTCTGTTACATCACAAAACCAGGGGACGTTCACCAGCAAATACCGAGCCTCGAGCATAAAATACCAGGAAATGTTCTTTAAACAGCTCAGCACAGTCACTGCTCCCAGAACCACAGCCGCCGTTTTCTCACTGCAATATTTACTTTTCAGTTTCTGGCAACAAATGGCCACAAACCGATCAAAGGTGAAAGTGACGGTGAACCAGACAGAGCAGTCAGTGGCTGTATAAACCAGGACGGCGTGGATATTACACACGGGGACGGAGTACACCAGGAAATAAAACTGTTCATCATAAACAATGGGAATGTGTCTCAGGATCAGGTCGAGGATAATGACCAGGAGATCCGCCGCTGCCATGGCCCCCAGGTAACATCTGACACATGGAGACAATCCACAATCTTTATAAAGCAGGACGTAGATGGTCACTACGTTAACTGTGAGGAAGGAAAACAAACCCATTATCCATCAGCCTGGAGGCAAAGGGACCACTTTGATTTGGGACCCAGTGAGATTTTCAAATGTGTCCCTGTATTCAGGGATTTATTAATATAATTGGAGCTGGAATAACAAATGGGAAGGTCGGAATTACTGACAAAAATGTGACATAAACCACAATAAACCCTCCCTCCCCAAACACACAGAGACACATCCATAAGGACAGATGGTTTCTAGAACATTCCCACACACTCGATCACTCGAGAATAGACACAGGTCACTCCTTCCCAGTTCCTAATACGGAGGGTGGGAACGTTGCTGTCCTGAAGGATTCTCTCCCAGTTTCCTGAAGACAAATGGAGTTTGGGAATTCCTGTATTTTGGTCTAAATTGTGGTCGATCCTGTGTCGTGGAGAAATGTAAACGCAGGGAAAAGGTATTCCCCCCTTTAACTGCCTGAGGGGCCTGCGGAACAGTGTCTGCTTCTCCCTGGAACGGGATCTCTTCCCTCGGGATCTTATCGTTTGTTCAATTCACTGACGTCCGGCCGTTCACAAACAATGTCAGGGACAGAACGTTCCGGGGAATGTCAGTTATAGAATGTCGGGGACAGAACGTCCCGGGTAATGTCAGTTATAGAATGTCAGGGACAGAACGTCCCGGGTAATGTCAGTTATAGAATGTCAGGGACAGAACGTTCCGGGGAATGTCAGTTATAGAATGTCAGGGACAGAACGTTCAGGTGAATGTCAGTTAAAGAATGTCAGGGACAGAACGTTCCGGGGAATGTCAGTTATAGAATGTCGGGGACAGAACGTTCCGGGGAATGTCAGTTATAGAATGTCGGGGACAGAACGTTCCGGGGAACGTCAGTTATAGAATGTCGGGGACAGAACGTTCCGGGGAATGTCAGTTATAGAATGTCGGGGACAGAACGTTCCGGGGAACGTCAGTTATAGAATGTCGGGGACAGAACGTTCCGGGGAATGTCAGTTATAGAATGTCGGGGACAGAACGTTCCGGGGAACGTCAGTTATAGAATGTCGGGGACAGAACGTTCAGGTGAATGTCAGTTATAGAATGTCAGGGACAGAACGTTCAGGTGAATGTCAGTTATAGAATGTCGGGGACAGAACGTTCAGGTGAATGTCAGTTATAGAATGTCGGGGACAGAACGTTCCGGGGAACGTCAGTTATAGAATATCGGGGACAGAACGTTCCGGGGAATGTCAGTTATAGAATGTCGGGGACAGAACGTTCCGGGGAACGTCAGTTATAGAATGTCGGGGACAGAACGTTCAGGTGAATGTCAGTTATAGAATGTCAGGGACAGAACGTTCCGGGTAATGTCAGTTATAGAATGTCGGGGACAGAACGTTCCGGCGAATGTCAGTTATAGAATGTCGGGGACAGAACGTTCCGGGGAATGTCAGTTATAGAATGTTGGGGACAGACCGTCCCGGGGAATGTCAGTTATAGAATGTCAGGGACAGAACGTTCAGGTGAATGTCAGTTATAGAATGTCGGGGACAGAACGTTCCGGGGAATGTCAGTTATAGAATGTCGGGGACAGAACGTTCCGGGGAACGTCAGTTATAGAATGTCGGGGACAGAACGTTCAGGTGAATGTCAGTTATAGAATGTCGGGGACAGAACGTTCCGGGGAATGTCAGTTATAGAATGTCGGGGACAGAACGTTCCGGGGAACGTCAGTTATAGAATGTCGGGGACAGAACGTTCAGGTGAATGTCAGTTATAGAATGTCGGGGACAGAACGTTCAGGTGAATGTCAGTTATAGAATGTCGGGGACAGAACGTTCAGGTGAATGTCAGTTATAGAATGTCAGGGACAGAACGTCCCGGGGAATGTCAGTTATAGAATGTCAGGGACAGAACGTTCCGGGTAATGTCAGTTATAGAATGTCGGGGACAGAACGTTCAGGTGAATGTCAGTTATAGAATGTCGGGGACAGAACGTTCCGGGGAACGTCAGTTATAGAATGTCAGGGACAGAAGGTTCCGGGTAATGTCAGTTATAGAATGTCAGGGACAGAACGTTCCGGGGAATGTCAGTTATAGAATGTCGGGGACAGAACGTTCCGGGGAATGTCAGTTATAGAATGTCGGGGACAGAACGTTCCGGGGAACGTCAGTTATACAATGTCGGGGACAGAACGTTCAGGTGAATGTCAGTTATAGAATGTCGGGGACAGAACGTTCAGGTGAATGTCAGTTATAGAATGTCAGGGACAGAACGTTCAGGTGAATGTCAGTTATAGAATGTCGGGGACAGAACGTTCAGGTGAATGTCAGTTATAGAATGTCGGGGACAGAACGATCCGGGGAATGTCAGTTATAGAATGTCGGGGACAGAACGTTCAGGTGAATGTCAGTTATAGAATGTCGGGGACAGAACGTTCAGGTGAATGTCAGTTATAGAATGTCAGGGACAGAACGTTCCGGGTAATGTCAGTTATAGAATGTCGGGGACAGAACGTTCCGGCGAATGTCAGTTATAGAATGTCAGGGACAGAACGTTCAGGTGAATGTCAGTTATAGAATGTCGGGGACAGAACGTTCCGGGGAATGTCAGTTATAGAATGTTGGGGACAGAACGTTCCGGGGAATGTCAGTTATAGAATGTCGGGGACAGAACGTTCCGGGGAATGACAGTTATAAAATGTCAGGGTCAGAACGTTCCGAGGAATGTCAGTTATAGAATGTCGGGGACAGAACGATCCGGGGAATGTCAGTTATAGAATGTCAGGGACAGAACGTTCCGGGGAATGTCAGTTATAGAATGTCGGGGACAGAACGTTCAGGTGAATGTCAGTTACAGAATGTCGGGGACAGAACGTTCAGGTGAATGTCAGTTATAGAATGTCGGGGACAGAACGTTCAGGTGAATGTCAGTTATAGAATGTCGGGGACAGAACGATCCGGGGAATGTCAGTTATAGAATGTCGGGGACAGAACGTTCAGGTGAATGTCAGTTATAGAATGTCGGGGACAGAACGATCCGGGGAATGTCAGTTATAGAATGTCGGGGACAGAACGTTCCGGGGAATGTCAGTTATAGAATGTTGGGGACAGAACGTTCCGGGGAATGTCAGTTATAGAATGTCGGGGACAGAACGTTCAGGTGAATGTCAGTTATAGAATGTCGGGGACAGAACGTTCAGGTGAATGTCAGTTATAGAATGTCGGGGACAGAACGTTCCGGGGAATGTCAGTTATAGAATGTCGGGGACAGAACGTTCAGGTGAATGTCAGTTATAGAATGTCGGGGACAGAACGTTCCGGGGAATGTCAGTTATAGAATGTCAGGGACAGAACGTTCCGGGGAATGTCAGTTATAGAATGTCGGGGACAGAACGTTCAGGTGAATGTCAGTTATAGAATGTCGGGGACAGAACGTTCAGGTGAATGTCAGTTATAGAATGTCAGGGACAGAACGTTCCGGGGAATGTCAGTTATAGAATGTCGGGGACAGAACGTTCAGGTGAATGTCAGTTATAGAATGTCGGGGACAGAACGTTCCGGGGAACGTCAGTTATAGAATGTCTGGGACAGAACGTTCCGGGTAATGTCAGTTATAGAATGTCAGGGACAGAACGTTCCGGGGAATGTCAGTTATAGAATGTCGGGGACAGAACGTTCCGGGGAACGTCAGTTATAGAATGTCGGGGACAGAACGTTCAGGTGAATGTCAGTTATAGAATGTCGGGGACAGAACGTTCAGGTGAATGTCAGTTATAGAATGTCGGGGACAGAACGTTCAGGTGAATGTCAGTTATAGAATGTCGGGGACAGAACGATCCGGGGAATGTCAGTTATAGAATGTCGGGGACAGAACGTTCAGGTGAATGTCAGTTATAGAATGTCGGGGACAGAACGTTCAGGTGAATGTCAGTTATAGAATGTCGGGGACAGAACGTTCCGGGGAATGTCAGTTATAGAATGTCGGGGACAGAACGTTCAGGTGAATGTCAGTTATAGAATGTCGGGGACAGAACGTTCAGGTGAATGTCAGTTATAGAATGTCGGGGACAGAACGTTCCGGGGAAGGTCAGTTATAGAATGTCGGGGACAGAACGTTCCGGGGAATGTCAGTTATAGAATGTCGGGGACAGAACGTTCCGGGGAACGTCAGTTATAGAATGTCAGGGACAGAACGTTCCGGGGAATGTCAGTTATAGAATGTCGGGGACAGAACGTTCAGGTGAATGTCAGTTATAGAATGTCGGGGACAGAACGTTCCGGGGAATGTCAGTTATAGAATGTCGGGGACAGAACGTTCAGGTGAATGTCAGTTATAGAATGTCAGGGACAGAACGTTCAGGTGAATGTCAGTTATAGAATGTCGGGGACAGAACGTTCCGGGGAATGTCAGTTATAGAATGTCGGGGACAGAACGTTCAGGTGAATGTCAGTTATAGAATGTCAGGGACAGAACGTTCCGGGGAACGTCAGTTATAGAATGTCGGGGACAGAACGTTCAGGTGAATGTCAGTTATAGAATGTCGGGGACAGAACGTTCAGGTGAATGTCAGTTATAGAATGTCGGGGACAGAACTTTCCGGGGAATGTCAGTTATAGAATGTCGGGGACAGAACGTTCCGGGGAATGTCAGTTATAGAATGTCGGGGACAGAACGTTCCGGGGAATGTCAGTTATAGAATGTCGGGGACAGAACGTTCAGGTGAATGTCAGTTATAGAATGTCGGGGACAGAACGTTCCGGGGAATGTCAGTTATAGAATGTCGGGGACAGAACGTTCCGGGGAATGTCAGTTATAGAATGTCGGGGACAGAACGTTCCGGGGAATGTCAGTTATAGAATGTCGGGGACAGAACGTTCCGGGGAATGTCAGTTATAGAATGTCGGGGACAGAACGTTCCGGGGAATGTCAGTTATAGAATGTCGGGGACAGAACGTTCCGGGGAATGTCAGTTATAGAATGTCGGGGACAGAACGTTCAGGTGAATGTCAGTTATAGAATGTCGGGGACAGAACGTTCCGGGGAATGTCAGTTATAGAATGTCGGGGACAGAACGTTCCGGGGAATGTCAGTTATAGAATGTCGGGGACAGAACGTTCAGGTGAATGTCAGTTATAGAATGTCGGGGACAGAACGATCCGGGGAATGTCAGTTATAGAATGTCGGGGACAGAACGTTCAGGTGAATGTCAGTTATAGAATGTCGGGGACAGAACGTTCAGGTGAATGTCAGTTATAGAATGTCGGGGACAGAACGTTCCGGGGAATGTCAGTTATAGAATGTCGGGGACAGAACGTTCCGGGGAATGTCAGTTATAGAATGTCGGGGACAGAACGTTCAGGTGAATGTCAGTTATAGAATGTCGGGGACAGAACGTTCCGGGGAATGTCAGTTATAGAATGTCGGGGACAGAACGTTCCGGGGAATGTCAGTTATAGAATGTCGGGGACAGAACGTCCCGGGGAATGTCAGTTATAGAATGTCGGGGACAGAACGTTCAGGTGAATGTCAGTTATAGAATGTCGGGGACAGAACGTTCCGGGGAATGTCAGTTATAGAATGTCGGGGACAGAACGTTCCGGGGAATGTCAGTTATAGAATGTCGGGGACAGAACGTTCCGGGGAATGTCAGTTATAGAATGTCGGGGACAGAACGTTCCGGGGAATGTCAGTTATAGAATGTCGGGGACAGAACGTTCAGGTGAATGTCAGTTATAGAATGTCGGGGACAGAACGTTCAGGTGAATGTCAGTTATAGAATGTCGGGGAGAGAACGTTCAGGTGAATGTCAGTTATAGAATGTTGGGGACAGAACGTCCCGGGGAATGTCAGTTATAGAATGTCGGGGACAGAACGTTCAGGTGAATGTCAGTTATAGAATGTCAGGGACAGAACGTTCAGGTGAATGTCAGTTATAGAATGTCGGGGACAGAACGTTCCGGTGAATGTCAGTTATAGAATGTCAGGGACAGAACGTTCAGGTGAATGTCAGTTATAGAATGTCGGGGACAGAACGTTCAGGTGAATGTCAGTTATAGAATGTCGGGGACAGAACGTTCCGGGGAATGTCAGTTATAGAATGTCGGGGACAGAACGTTCCCGGGAATGTCAGTTTTAGAATGTCGGGGACAGAACGTCCCGGGGAATGTCAGTTATAGAATGTTGGGGACAGAACGTTCCGGGGAACGTCAGTTATAGAATGTTGGGGACAGAACGTTCAGGTGAATGTCAGTTATAGAATGTCAGGGACAGAACGTTCCGGGGAATGTCAGTTATAGAATGTCGGGGACAGAACGTTCAGGTGAATGTCAGTTATAGAATGTCAGGGACAGAACGTTCCGGGGAATGTCAGTTATAGAATGTCGGGGACAGAACGTTCCGGGGAATGTCAGTTATAGAATGTCAGGGACAGAACGTTCAGGTGAATGTCAGTTATAGAATGTCGGGGACAGAACGTTCAGGTGAATGTCAGTTATAGAATGTCGGGGACAGAACGTTCAGGTGAATGTCAGTTATAGAATGTCGGGGACAGAACGTTCCGGGGAATGTCAGTTATAGAATGTCGGGGACAGAACGTTCCCGGGAATGTCAGTTTTAGAATGTCGGGGACAGAACGTCCCGGGGAATGTCAGTTATAGAATGTTGGGGACAGAACGTTCCGGGGAACGTCAGTTATAGAATGTTGGGGACAGAACGTTCAGGTGAATGTCAGTTATAGAATGTCAGGGACAGAACGTTCCGGGGAATGTCAGTTATAGAATGTCGGGGACAGAACGTTCAGGTGAATGTCAGTTATAGAATGTCAGGGACAGAACGTTCCGGGGAATGTCAGTTATAGAATGTCGGGGACAGAACGTTCCGGGGAATGTCAGTTATAGAATGTCAGGGACAGAACGTTCAGGTGAATGTCAGTTATAGAATGTCGGGGACAGAACGTTCAGGTGAATGTCAGTTATAGAATGTCAGGGACAGAACGTTCAGGTGAATGTCAGTTATAGAATGTCGGGGACAGAACGTTCCGGGGAATGTCAGTTATAGAATGTCAGGGACAGAACGTTCAGGTGAATGTCAGTTATAGAATGTCAGGGACAGAACGTCCCGGGTAATGTCAGTTATAGAATGTCAGGGACAGAACGTTCCGGGGAATGTCAGTTATAGAATGTCGGGGACAGAACGTTCAGGTGAATGTCAGTTATAGAATGTCAGGGACAGAACGTTCAGGTGAATGTCAGTTATAGAATGTCAGGGACAGAACGTTCAGGTGAATGTCAGTTATAGCATGTTGGGGACAGAACGTTCCGGGGAATGTCAGTTATAGAATGTCGGGGACAGAACGTTCCGGGAATGTCAGTTATAGAATGTCGGGGACAGAACGTTCAGGTGAATGTCAGTTATAGAATGTCAGGGACAGAACGTTCAGGTGAATGTCAGTTATAGAATGTCGGGGACAGAACGTTCCGGGGAATGTCAGTTATAGAATGTCAGGGACAGAACGTTCCGGGGAATGTCAGTTATAGAATGTCAGGGACAGAACGTTCCGGGGAATGTCAGTTATAGAATGTCGGGGACAGAACGTTCCGGGGAATGTCAGTTATAGAATGTCGGGGACAGAACGTTCCGGGGAATGTCAGTTATAGAATGTCAGGGACAGAACGTTCCGGGGAATGTCAGTTATAGAATGTCGGGGACAGAACGTTCAGGTGAATGTCAGTTATAGAATGTCGGGGACAGAACGTTCCGGGGAATGTCAGTTATAGAATGTCAGGGACAGAACGTTCTGAGGAATTCCTTGACCTGTCCATGACCTTACCCCCATCCACCCCACCAACATGATGTACTGTGCAAAGGCCACAGATCCATCCAGCATGGGGAGCTGCACTGACCACATCATTGCATTATCTATAAACCACAGATAGTCTGACCAACACAGCCGGATGTGCATTGATTGCACTGGAATTAATCTTTAATCAGGAGCAGTTACCCCCCCAGCATGTAGGACTGTGTACCCCAACCCCAGTACATTGATGTGTAACCCAGGTGCAGTTACCATCCCAGTCATGTAGGACTGTGTACCCCAACCCCAGTACATTGATGTGTAACCCAGGTGCAGTTACCATCCCAGTCATGTAGGACTGTGTACCCCAACCCCAGTACATTGATGTGTAACCCAGGTGCAGTTACCATCCCAGTCATGTAGGACTGTGTACCCCAACCCCAGTACATTGATCTGTAAACCAGGAGCAGTTACCCTCCCAGCATGTAGGACTGTGTACCCCACCCCAGTACATTAATCTGTAACCCAGGAGCAGTTACCCTCCCAGCATGTAGGACTGTGTACCCCACCCCAGTACATTGATCTGTAAACCAGGAGCAGTTACCCTCCCAGTATGTAGGACTTTGTACCCCACCCCAGTACATTGATCTGTAACCCAGGAGCAGTTACCCTCCCAGCATGTAGGACTGTGTACACCACCCCAGTACATTGATCTGTAAACCAGGAGCAGTTACACTCCCAGCATGTAGAGCTCTGTACCCCAACCCACTGCATTCCTCAGTAACACTGTGTTAGATCCCTGCCCAGTGTGGGGAAACTAGCAGCCCGGGCTGGAAGTGACAGGATGTGCAGCTCCCACCCATTTACAGCTCCATATCTCCATTGTTGCCATGACAAGGGGGTGCTGTGGGTGTTAACATCACTTCCAGAGAGAGGTGGCGGGGGAATCAGTTTAAATATCATGACATGGGAGGGGTTTAGGAAATAGACAGAGAGGGGGAAACTGAGAGACAGTGTCATGGAAGGATGTGTTCCCAGGTTGCAGAATGCTGAAATGTGGACACTTTGATAGCATTCTGTAACATGAGCCAGTCTTCCCAGGAAAGATGGGGAAAAAGGATCTTGGTGTGAGGTCAGATGAAACAACAGCTGCTGTGTGGTTTTAAAATTACGTTTATGTAATTTTAATAAGTGTCTTTTTGAAACAGTACTTTACTGTAGAGTTGGAGTAGGGTAATAAGCAGTTAAGGAAAGGGGGTCTCAGAGTTGTGAATAGTTGACGTAAAATGTTCAGTTTCAGAGTTAAAAAAATAAATTGATGTTTTTATTTAAACAGTGGAATTTGGGAGTCCTCTGTCACTCATATTTTAACAGTTTACAAGGCCAATTGAGCATTTCTTTATGTTTAGTTTATATTACCAGATGAACTCAATGTTGTGTCCTAACAATTGCTGTGTGTATCTGTGTATCTGTGTGGGGCAGGTCTGGCAGTCTCTGTGGTGCTTAAAGTGATACAATGCCACCCTCTGCTGGCCTCCACACGCCACTGCACAGGCATTGGCAGAGGGTGAAAACCAACAGGGATTCATTCAGAGATGGGGAGGGAGAGGGCAGCTGCTCACAGCACCATCCAAACTGATGTCTTATCCATGGACTGATCTAAATGTCCTTTAAATGTTGTAACTGTCCCCGCTTTCACCACTTCCTCTGGAAGTTCATTCCACACACAAGCCAGATTTGGTCTAAAATAATTACCTCTCGTGACATTTGTGAATCATTTTTCCTCACAACTTAAAATATCCCTCAGTTTTGAATCCCCAACTCTAGGGAAAAGACATCAGCCCTCCCTTCAGCTTCTCTGTACCCCCCATTATTTTATAAACCTCTGTAAAGTTACTGCTTAATCTCATATTCTTCAGTGAAAAAAATCCCAGCCTAGCTCAATCCCTCCTTTCCCAGCAACCTCCAGGTTAATCTCTTCTGAATCCTCTCCAGCTTAATAATATCAAGGTCAGTAACATCAAAGTGAATAGTCAAGGTATTTTCTAAGGGTACGGGGAGACCAAAACTAGCGGACATCAGCTTAAGGTGAGAGGGGAAACATTTAAAAGTGACCTAAGGGGCAGCTTTTTCACCCAGAGGGTGGTGTGCCTATGGAATGAGCGGGCAGGATGACCAGACTGGACACAGTATTCCAGAAGAGGTCTCACCAATACCCTGTACAACCACAACATGACTCCCAATTCTGATACTCAAAGGTCTGATCAATGAAGACAAGTGTGCTAAACACCTTCTTAACCGCACTATCTATATGAAATGCAAATTTTAAAGAATTAAACCTGACGGCCTAGGTTTCTGTTCTACAGCACTGCCAAAGGCCCTGCTTTTAATTGTATAGATCCTGCTGTTGTTTGATTTACCAAATCCAATGCCTCGCATTCATCCAAACTAAACTCCATCCGCCACCCCTCAGCCCAGTGAGTGACATTACTGTCCCCTCAACCTCTCCCTTCAATTTTAAAATGCCCATCCCTCTCCAGGAGGCCTGCACACTCCGGCCTTCAGTTTCACAAAGACCCTGAGCTTGGGTTGCCTTGTGTGGTTAGGGGGAGGAAGGACGGATTGCAGATACAGTCAGTGGGGAGGAGAGACTGGGCAATAATCAGCGGCCGGGTGTCACTTCATGGTTTTAGGAAGAGGGCAGTCGCAAGTTAGAGGTGGGTAAGAGTGATCGGTGTTTTGGGACCAGAAATTAAGCTCTTCCTTCGTCTCTGGTGTTCAGTAATAAATATCTATTTGAGACCCTTCATTGGGCAGAGTGTGGCTGCAGGATTTCTTTCCTTAATATTGCAGACTTCAGATAATAGCAATTAAAGATGGTCATAGTTAATTTCGATAGCATAGCATATAGACTCAATATCCTACAGTTGAGACAAATATCTTGCATTTGATTAATAAAACAAAGTGTTTTTTGTAATTCAGTAATGGCAACCTGATTATAATCATCCACACCGAACTGAAAATGGGCACTAAAATATGACCCAAAATCTGAGTATGGTAGTTGTATTGGGTAGTGTCCATGTCTCTGAGCCAGAGCTCTGGATTTGATTCCAATTCCTGAGCTTGTGTGGTAGTGTTTTGTATATTAACCACACTGAACCCCTCGATAACATTCCAGGATTTAACTCACTCCGGGATATCTGTTATTCTGTATATAAACCACTCTGAAACCCTCAATTAGATTCCAGGCTGTAACTCAGTCTGGGCTATCTGTTATTCTGTATATAAACCACTCTGAACCCCGCAATTAGATTCCAGGCTGTAACTCACTCCGGGATATCTGTTATTCTGTATATAAACCACTCAGAACCCCTCAATTAGATTCCAGGCTGTAACTCACTCCGGGATATCTGTTATTCTGTATTTCAACCACTCTGAACCCCTCAACTAGATTCCAGGCTGTAACTCACTCCGGGATATCTGTTAATCTGTATATAAACCACTCTGAACCCCTCAATTAGATTCCAGGCTGTAACTCACTCCGGGATATCTGTTATTCTGTATATAAACCACTCTGAACCCCGCAATTAGATTCCAGGCTGTAACTCGCTCTGGACTATCTGTTATTCTTTATATTAACCACTCTGAAGGCGTCAATTAGACTACAGGCTGTAACTCACTCCGGGATATCTGTTATTCTGTATATAAACCACTCTGAACCACGCAATTAGATTACAGGCAGTAACTCACTCCGGGATATCTGTTATTCTGTGTATAAACTACCCTGAACCACTCAATTAGATTCCAGGCTGTAACTCACTCTGGGCTATCTGTTATTCTGTATATAAACCACTCTGAACCCCTCAATTAGATGCAGGCTGTAACTCACTCCAGGCTATCTGTTATTCTGTATATTAACCTCTCTGAAGGCCTCAATTAGATCCAGACTGTAATTCACTCCGGGATATCTGTTATTCTGTATATAAACCACTCTGAACCCCTCAATTAGATTCCAGGCTGTAACTCACTCCGGGATATCTATTATTCTGTATATAAACCACTCTGAACCCCTCAATTAGATTCCAGACTGTAACTCACTCCGGGATATCTGTTAATCTGTATATAAACCACTCTGAACCCCGCAATTAGATCACAGGCTGTAACTCACTCCGGGATATCTGTTATTCTGTGTAAAACCACTCTGAACCACTCAATTAGATTCCAGGCTGTAACTCACGCTGGGCTTTCTGGCATTTTGTATATTAACCACTCTGAACCCCTCAATTAGATTCCAGGCTGTAACCCACCCTGGGCTATCTGTTATTCTGTATATAAACCACTCTAAACCCCTCTATTAGATTCCAGGCCGTAACTCAGTCTGGGCTATGTGTTGTTCTGTATATAAACCACTCTGAACCCCTCAATTAGATTCCAGACTGTAACTCACTCCGGGATATCTGTTATTCTGTATATAAACCACTCTGAACCCCGCAATTAGATTACAGGCTGTAACTCACTCCGGGATATCTGTTATTCTGTGTATAAACCACCCGGAACCACTCAATTACATTCCAGGCTGTAACTCACCCTGGGCTTTCTGGTATTTTGTATATTAACCACTCTGAACCCCTCAATTAGATTACAGGCTGTAACCCACCCTGGGCTATCTGTTATTCTGTATATAAACCACTCTAAACCCCTCTATTAGATTCCAGGCCGTAACTCAGTCTGGGCTATGTCTTGTTCTGTATATAAACCACTCTGAACCCCTCAATTGGATTCCAGGCTGTAACTCGCTCTGGACTATCTGTTATTCTGCATATTAACCACTCTGAAGGCCTCAATTAGATCCAGACTATAACTCACTCCAGGATATCTGTTATTCTGTATGTAAACCACTCTGAACCCCTCAATTAGATTCCAGGCTCTAACTCACTCCGGGATATCTGTTAGTCTGTGTATAAACCACTCTGAAGGCCTCAATTATATCCAGACTGTAACTCAATCCAGGATATCTGTTATTCTGTATATAAACCACTCTGAACCCCTCAATTAGATTACAGGCTGTAACTCACTCCGGGATATCTGTTATTCTGTATATAAACCACTCTGACCCTCTCAATTAGATTCCAGGCTGTAACTCACTCCAGGATATCTGTTATTCTGAATATAAACCACCCTGAACCCCTCAATTAGATTCCAGGCCGTAACTCAGACTGAGCCATGTGTTATTCTGTATATAAACCACTCTGAACCCCTCAATTTGATTCCAGGCTGTAACTCGCTCTAGATTATCTGTTATTCTGTATATTAACCACTCTGAACCCCTCAATTAGATTCCTGGCTGTAACTCACTCCGGGATATCTGTTATTCTGTATATAAACCACTCTGAACGCCTCAATTAGATTCCAGGCTGTAACGCACTCCGGGATATCTGTTAATCTGCATATAAACCACTCTGACGGCCTCAATTAGATTCCAGGCAGTAACTCACTCCGGGATATCTGTTATTCTGTATATAAACCACTCTGAACCCCTCAATTAGATCCAGACTGTAACTCACTCCGGTATATCTGTTATTCTGTATATAAACCACTCTGAACCCCTCAATTAGATTCCAGGCTGTAACTCGCTCTCGACTATCTGTTATTCTGTATATGAACCACTCTGAAGGCCTCAATTAGATTCCAGGCTGTAACCCACTTCGGGACATCTATTATTCTGTATATAAACCACTCTGAACCCCTCAATTAGATCCAGACTGTAACTCACTCCAGGCTATCTGTTATTCTGTATATAAACCTCTCTGAACCCCTCAATTAGATTCCAGGCTGTAACCCACTTCGGGATATTTGTTATTCTGTGTAAAAACCACCCTGGACCCCTCAATTAGATTCCAGGCTGTAACTCACTGGGCAATATCTGTTATTCTGTGTATAAACCACTCGGAACCTCTCAATTAGATTCCAGGCTGTAACCCACCCTGGGCTATCTGTTACTCTGTATATAAACCACTCTGAACCCCTCAATTTGATTCCAGGTTGTAACTCGCTCTGGATTATCTGTTATTCTGTATATTAACCTCTCTGAAGGCCTCAATTTGATCCAGACTGTAACTCACTCCGGGATATCTGTTATTCTTTATATAAACCACTCTGACCCCCTCAATTAGATTCCAGGCTGTAACTCACTCCGGGATATCTGTTATTCTGTATATAAACCACTCTGACCCCCTCAATTAGATTCCAGGCTGTAACTAGCTCCGGGACATCTGTTATTCTGCATATAAACCACTCTGACCCCCTCAATTAGATTCCAGGCTGTAACTCACTCCAGGATATCTGTTATTCTGTATATAAACCACTCTGACCCCCTCAATTAGATTCCAGGCTGTAACTAGCTCCGGGACATCTATTATTCTGTATACAAACCACTCTGAACCCCTCAATTAGATTCCAGGCTGTAATTCACTCCGGGCTATCTGTTATTCTGTATATAAACCACTCTGAACCCCGCAATTAGATTCCAGACTGTAACTCACTCCGGGATATCTGTTAATCTGTATATAAACCACTCTGAAGGCCTCAATTAGATTCCAGGCTGTAACTCACTCCGGGATATCTGTTATTCTGTATATAAACCACTCTGAGCCCCGCAATTAGATTCCAGGCTGTAACTCACTCCGGAATATCTGTTATTCTGTGTATAAACCACTCGGAACCTCTCAATTAGATTCCAGGCTGTAACTCACTCCGGGCTATCTGTTATTCTGTATATAAAACACTCTGAACCCCTCAATTAGATTCCAGGCAGTAACTTAGACTGGGCTATCTGTTATTCTATATATAAACCACTCTGACCCCCTCAATTAGATTCCAGGCTGTAACTCACTCCGGAATATCTGTTATTCTGTATATAAACCACTCTGAAGGCCTCAATTAGATCCAGGCTGTAATTCACTCCAGGATATCTGTTATTCTGTATATAAACCTCTCTGAACCCCTCAATTAGATTCCAGGCTGTAACTCACTCCGGGATATCTGTTATTCTGTATATAAACCACTCTGAACCTCTCAATTAGATTCCAGGCTGTAACTCACTCCGGGATATCTGTTATTCTGTATATAAACCACTCTGAACCCCTCAATTAGATTCCAGGCTGTAACTCACTCCGGGCTATCTGTTATTCTGTATATAAAACACTCTGAACCCCTCAATTAGATTCTTGGCTGGAACTCACTCCGGGATATCTGTTATTCTATATATAAACCACTCTGAACCCCTCAATTAGATTCCTGGCTGTAACTCACTCCGGGATATCTGTTATTCTGTGCATAAACCATCCTGACCCCCTCAATTAGATTCCAGGCTGTAACTCACCCTGGGCTCTCTGGTATTTTGTATATTAACCAAACTGAACCCCTCAATTAGATTCCAGGCTGTATCTCACCCTGGGCTATCTGTTATTCTGTATATAAACCACTCTGAACCCCTCAATTAGATTCCAGGCTCTAACTCACCCCGGGCTACCTGTTTTTCTGTATATTAACCACTCTGAAGGCCTCAATTAGATCCAGACTGTAACTCACTCTGGGCTACCTGCTATTCTGTATATCAACCACTCTGAACCCCTCAATTAGATTCCAGGTTGTAACGCACTCCGGGTTACCTGTTATTTTGTACATAATCCACCCCGAAATCAGCAATTAGATTCCAGGCTGTAACTCTTTCTGGCCTTTCTGTTATTCTGTATAAAACCACCCCGAACCCCTCGATTAGATTCCTGTCTGTCCTTCACTCCTGGGTACCTCATATGCTGTATGTAAACCCGAAACCCCTCAATTAGATTCCAGTCTGGAAATCACTCCTGGGGATCTGTTATTGGATCTGTGTAGTGATCCTTGTTGGATGTTAGACCGAAGACAAGATAAACTAAATGGTCACACGTTACATTGGGAGCAGGAACACAGAAAGCTGCTGGTTCATTTCTGTCCTGTTACATATCTCCAAGTTTCAGATTGGGGCTGAATTTCTGTCACAATGGGGAAAGTCTCAAAAGCTGTTTACTGTCCTGCATGAATGCATCATCATGACATGAATTCTCTTGCAAGATAGGAAATGGAGACAGCTCCTGGAAGGTGTCTGTATCCCTGTGTGTGTGATTCGGTGTGTCTGTGATTCTGTGTAAATGTTCAATGTTTTATATATTTTCAAACTGTATTGATGTTACCAGTCTCTCTTGCGTATCCTTATTTATTAACTCAATGTCATTGTTTTGCTGATATAAAATGGTGGCTGTGGACAAATCTAAACTGTTTGCCTGACCGATTTGTGTCAGGAATACTTTCAGCAAGGGAGAGGGGGCAATGTGTCAAAAGCCATTTCCATTAATTGATGCCAGCAGAGATAGGAAATGGAGACAGCTCTTTGAAGGTGGTTAAAATGTAAATCCCAGAACCTGTTTACAGTGAATGGGGAGAGACAATGTGACATTCCAGTAAAGTCTGCCTTACTTTCCAAGCTCCTAATATATGAGAGAAACATAATATACAAAACCTGAAAGAGCTCAGCCACTGAATTGTATATTTGGAGCATTGGATCAGAATAATGCCTGGAGATGCGTTATCCGAAATTGAAGGGTTTCTCAAATCCCACACTGACCTTCTGTGGGTTCAAATTGGGAATCCATTGACTAGATTCAAGGCTGTAAACCACTCCGGGCTATCTTTTTATTCTGTCCATAAACCACACTGAACCCCTCAATTAGATTCCAGGCTGTAACTCACTCTGAACTATCTGTTATTCTGTATATAAACCACCCTGAACCCCTGAATTAGATTCCAGGCTGTAACTCACTCTGGGCTATATGTCATTCTCTATATAAACCGCTCTGAACCCCTCAATTAGATTCCAGGCTGTAACTCAGTCTGGGCTATATGTTATTCTGTATATAAACCGCTCTGAACCCCTCAATTAGATTCCAGGCTGTAAATCACCCCGGGCTATCTGTTATTCTGTATATAAACCACTCTGAACCCCTCAATAGATTCCAGGCAGTTACTCACTGTGGGCTTCAGTTATTCTGTATATTAACGATTCAGAACCCCTCAATTAGATTCCAGGCTGTAACTCACCCTGGGCTATCTGTTATTCTGTATATAAACCACTCTGAACCCCTCAATTAGATTCCAGGCAGTTACTCACTGTGGGCTATCAGTTATTCTATATATTAACGATTCAGAACCCCTGAATTAGATTCCAGGCTGTAACTCACTCTGGGCTATCTGTTATTCTGTATATAAACCACTCTGAACCCCTCAATAAGTTTCCAGACTGTAACTCACTCTGGGCTATCTGTTATTCTGTATATAAACGACTCTGAAACCCTCAATTATATTCCAGTCTGTAACTCACCCTGGGTTATCTGTTATTCTGTATATAAACCACTCTGAACCCCTCAATTAGATTCCAAACTGTAACTCATTCCGGGCTATTTGTTATTCTGTTTATAAACCACCCTTGACCCCTCAATTAGATTCCAGGCTGGATCTCACTCCGGGGAATCTGTTATTCTGTATATAAACCACTCTGAACCCCTCAATTAGATTCCAGGCAGTTACACACTCTGGGCGATCTATTATTCTGTATATTAACGATTCAGAACCCCTCAATTAGATTCCAGGCTGTAACTCACCCTGGGCTATTTGTTATTCTGTATATAAACCAATCTGAAACCCTCAATTAGATTTTAGGCTGTAACTCACTCCAGGCTATCTGTTATTCTGTGTATAAACCACTCTGAAGGCCTCAATTCGTTTCCAGACTGTAACTCACTCCGGGATATTTGTTATTCTGTATATAGACCACTCTGATCCCCTCAATTAGATTCCAGTCTGTAACTCACTCCGCGCTATCTGTTATTCTGTATATAAACCACTCTTAACCCCTCAATTTGATTCCAGGCTGTAATTCACGCTGGGCTATCTGTTATTCTGGATAGAAACCAGTCTGAAGCTCTCAATTAGATTCCTGGGTGTAACCCACTCCGGGATATCTGTTATTCTGTATATTATCCACCCTAAACCCCGCAATTAGATTCCAGGCTGTAACTCACTCTGCGCTATCTGTTATTCTGTACATAAACCACTCTGAACACCTCAATTAGATTCCAGGCTGTAACTCACTCCGGGATATCTGTTATTCTTTATATAAACCACCCTGAACCCCTCAATTAGATTCCAGGCTGTAAGTCACTCTGGACTATCTGTTAATCTGCACATAAACCACTCTGAACCCCTCAATTAGATTCCAGGCTGTAAGTCACTCTGGACTATCTGTTATTCTGTATATAAACCACTCTGAACCCCTCAATTAGATTCCAGGCTGTAACTCACTCCGGGATATCTGTTATTCTGTATATAAACCACTCTGAACCCCTCAATTAGATTCCAGACTGTAACTCACTCTGGACTGTCTGTTATTCTGTATATAAACCACTCTGAACCCCTCAATTAGATTCCAGGCTGTAACTCACTCTGGACTATCTGTTATTCTGTATATAAACCACTCTGAACCCCTCAATTAGATTCCAGGCTGTAACTCACTCTGGACTATCTGTTATTCTGTATATAAACCACTCTGAACCCCTCAATTAGATTCCAGACTGTAACTCACTCCGGGATATCTGTTATTCTGTAACATAAACCAGAGGATTTGAGCCACGGGGAGAGGCTGAATAAGCTGAGGCTGTTTTCCCTGGAGCATCAGAGGCTGAGGGGTGACTTTATCGAGGTTTATAAAATCAAGACGGGCATGGATAGGAAAAATAGACAAAGTCTTTTCCTCGCTGTAGGGGAGTCTAGAACTAGAGGGCAGAGGTTTAGTGTGAGAGGGGAAAGATAAGGAAGAGACCTAAGGGGCAACTTGTTCACTCAGAGGGTGGTCCATGAATGGAATGAACTGTCAGAGGAAGTGGTGGAGGGTAGTACAATTGCAACATTTAAAATTCAGCTCGGTGGGTATGTGAATGGGAAAGGTTTGGAGGGAGATGGGCCAAGTGCTTGAAAAAGAGACTAGAGTAGGTTAGGATATCTGGTCGGCATAGACGGGTTGGACCAAAGGGTGTGTTTCCATGCTGTACATCCCTAGGAGTGTATGACTCCGCGATTTTGTGACTCACTACATTCTGTCCATAAACCACACTGAACCCCTTGATTAGATTCCAGGCTGTAACTCACTCAGGGCTATCTGTTATTCTGTATATAAACAAGCCTGAACCCCTCAATTAGATTCCATGCCTTAACTCACTCCAGGGTATCTATTTCTGTATATAAACCACCCCGATCCCCTCGATTAAATTCCAGGCTTTAACTCAATCCGGGATATCTGTTTTTCTGTATATAAACCACTCTGAACTCCTCGATTAGGTTCCAGGCATTTGCTCACTCAGGACTATCTGTTAATCTATATATAAACAAGCCTGAACCCCTCAATTCGATTCCAGGCTGTAACTCACTCTGGGCTATCTGTTATTCTGTATATTAACCACCCTGAACCCATTGATTTGATTCCACTTCCTGTCATGTTAAGCTCATGTTCCCAACACAATCTAATCTTAATAATGATCAATGTATCACTGGTCCTCCAATCTGCTGGCACTACCATCATGTTAACTTACTGATGTTTACGTACATGATCAGCTGTAGCATCTGAACAATACTGCTTCAGAATTTCTCATCATTTTACACAGAAACATTCAGCTTTTTCTATTCTTACTGCAAATCACCTTCCAGAATATTCTGTTGCACCTGCCAATGTTTTCAATATAATTTACAAAACACTGACAGCAAAATAGATGACATGATAGGATGTAGCAAACTGTTACACTCAGTACCTTCATGTTCCAATGTAATAATATCCAGTCAGAAACATGCCCTGGGTCAGGGATAAAGCCTCCCTGGGTCTGGAAGTGGGGACTGGGCAGAGAACGGGGTTTTGGTCTGTCACTGAGTTAGTTTGGAAATCTGTGCTGCACATGGACATTTCTCCACATTATATTCAGTTTCTATGTGTGGGTGTGTGTGTGTGATGGAGAGAGTTTAAACTGAGTTTAACTCTGCCTCTCTGCTTAGGGATTCCCTGCCTTTCAGATATTTGACTGCAACATCATAGAAACTGTGGGTATCCGCCTGTTTCTCTCCCATCTTTCAGAACACATGGAAACCTCCACATAAAGCAGTTGAATCCTGTCTGGCTCAGCTCATTGTTGAGTTGGTCCATGGTGGGTAATTTCTCCTCTGCTTTCTCTCCTCTCGTATCCCGTTGCTCTGTCGATAAATCGCAAAATACCCTCAATTTGAATGCAATCTGCAACTCACTCCAGTCTATCTGTTATTCTGTATGCAACCCACCCTGAACACCTCGATTTGATTCCAAGCTGCAACTCACTCCAGGCTATCTGTTATCATGTATATAACCCACCCTGAACACCTCGATTCGATTCCAAGCTGCAACTCACTCCAGTCTATCTGTTATTCTATATGCAACCCAACCTGAACACCTCAATTCAATTCCAAGCTGTAACTCACTCCAGGCTATCTGTTATTCTGTACATAACCCACCCTGAACACCTCAATTCAATTCCAAGCTGTAACTCACTCCGGGCTGCCTGTTATTGTGTCTATAAACCACCCTGAACCCCGCGATTAGATTCCAGGCTGTAACTCACACTGGGCAACTGTTATTTTGTATATAACCCACCTTGAACACCTCGATTCAAATCCAGGCTGTAACTCACTCCAGGCTATCTGTTATTCTGTATGGAAACCACCCTGAACACATCGATTCGATTACAAGCTGTAACTCACTCCAGTCTATGTATTATTCTGTATATAAACTACCCTGAACCCCGTGATTAGATTCCAGGCTGTAACTCACCCTGGGCTATCTGTTATTCTGTATATAAATCACCCTGAACCCCGCGATTCGATTCCAGGCTGTAACTCACTCCGAGCCATCTGTTATTCTGAATATAAACCACCCTGAACCCCTCGATTAGATTCCAGGCTATATCTCTTTCTGTGGCATCTGTTATTCCGTATATAAATCACTGTGAACTCCTCAATTAGGTTCAAGGCATTAGCTCACTCAGGGCTATCTGTTATTCTGTATATAAACAAGCCTGAACCCCTCAATTAGATTCCGTGCCTTAACTCACTCCAGGGTATCTGTTTTCTGCATATAAACCACCCCAAACCCCTCGATTACATTCCAGGCTTTAACTGACTCCGGGATATCTGTTATTCTGTAACATAAACCAGCCTGAACCCCTTGATTAGATTCCAGGCTGTAACTCACTCCGGGCTATCTGTTCTTCTGTATATAAACCACTCTGACCCCTCAATTAGATTCCAGGCTGTAACTCACTCTGGGCTATCTGTTATTCTGTATATGAACCACCCTGAACCCCTCAATTAGATTCCAGGCTGTAACTCACTCCGGGATATCTGTTATTCAGTATATAGACCACTCTAAACCGCTCAATTAGATTCCAGGCTGTAACTCACTCCGGGCTCTCTGTTCTTCTGTATATAAACCACTCTGAACCTCTCAATTAGATTCCAGGCTGTAACTCACTCCGGGCTATCTGTTCTTCTGTATATAAAACACTCTGAACCCCTCAATTAGATTCCAGGCTGGAACTCACTCTGGACTATCTGTTATTCTGTATATGAACCACCCTGAACCCCTCAATTAGATTCCAGGCTGTAACTCACTCCGGGATATCTGTTATTCAGTATATAGACCACTCTAAACCGCTCAATTAGATTCCAGGCTGTAACTCACTCCGGGCTCTCTGTTCTTCTGTATATAAACCACTCTGAACCTCTCAATTAGATTCCAGGCTGTAACTCACCCTGGGCTTTCTGGTATTTTGTATATTAACCACTCTGAACCCCGCAATTAGATTCCAGGCTGTAACTCACTCCGGGATATCTGTTATTCTGTGTATAAACCACCCTGAACCACTCAATTAGATTCCAGGCTGTAACTCACCCTGGGCTTTCTGGTATTTTATATGTTAACCACTCTGAACCCCTCAATTCGATTCCAGGCTGTAACCCACCCTGAGCTATCTGTAATTCTGTATATAAACCACTCGAAACCCCTCTATTAGATTCCAGGCCGTAACTCAGTCTGGGCGATGTGTTGTTCTGTATATAAACCACTCTGAACCCCTCAATTAGATTCCAGGCTGTAACTCGCTCTGGACTATCTGTTATTCTGCATATTAACCACTCTGAAGGCCTCAATTAGATCCAGACTGAAATTCACTCCAGGATATCTGTTATTCTGTATATAAACCACTCTGAACCCCTCAATTAGATTCCAGGCTGGAACTCACTCTGGACTATCTGTTATTCTGTATATAAACCACTCTGAACCCCTCAATTAGATTCCAGGCTGTAACTCATTCCGGGCTATCTGTTATTCTGTATATAAACCACTCTGAACCCCTCAATTAGATTCCAGGCTGTAACCCACCCTGGGCTATCTGTTATTCTGTATATAAACCACTCTAAACCCCTCTATTAGATTCCACGCCGTAACTCAGTCTGGGCTATGTCTTGTTCTGTATATAAACCACTCTGAACCCCTCAATTAGATTCCAGGCCGTACCTCAGACTGGGCTATGTGTTATTCTGTATATAAACCACTCTGAACCCCTCAATTAGATTCCAGGCTGTAACTCACTCCGGGATATCTGTTAATCTGTATATAAACCACTCTGAACCCCTCAATTAGATTCCAGGCTGTAACTCACACCGGGATATCTGTTATTCTGTATATAAACCACTCTGAACCCCGCAATTAGATTCCAGGCTGTAACACACTCTCGAGTATCTGTTATTCTGTATATTAACCACTCTGAAGGCCTCAATTAGATCCAGACTGAAATTCATTCCAGGATATCTGTTATTCTGCATATAAACCACTCTGAACCCCGCAATTAGGTTCCAGGCTGTAACTCACTCGCGACTATCTGTTATTCTGTATATTAACCACTCTGAAGGCCTCAATTAGATCCAGACTGAATTCATTCCAGGATATCTGTTATTCTGTATATAAACCACTCTGAACCTCTCGATTAGATTCCAGGCTGTAACTCACTCCGTGATATCTGTTATTCTGTATATAAACCACTCTGAACCCCTCAATTAGATTCCAGGCTGTACCTCACTCCGGGATATCTGTTAATCTGTATATAAACCACTCTGAACCCCGCAATTACATTCCAGGCGGTAACTCACTCCGGGATATCTATTATTCTGTGTATAAACCACTCGGAACCCCGCAATTACATTCCAGGCTGTAACTCACTCCGGGATATCTGTTATTCTGTGTATAAACCACTCTGAACCCCTCAATTAGATTCCAGGCTGTAACTCACTCCGGGCTATCTGTTATTCAATATATAAACCACTCTGAACCACTCAATTACATTCCAGCCTGTAACTCACTCCGGGATATCTGCTAATCTGTATATAAAACACTCTGAACCCCTCAATTAGATTCCAGGCTGTAACTCACTCCGGGATATCTGTTATTCTGTATATAAACCACTCTGAACCCCGCAATTAGATTCCAGGCTGTAACTCGCTCTGGACTATCTGTTATTCTTCATATTAACCATTCTGAAGGCCACAATTAGATTCCAGACTGTAATTCACTCCAGGATATCTGTCATTCTGTATATAAACCACTCTCAACCTCTCAATTAGATTCCAGGCTGTAACTCACTCCGGGATATCTGTTATTCTGTATATAAACCACTCTGAACCCCTCAATTAGATTCCAGGCTGTAACTCACTCCAGGATATCTGTTAATCTGTATATAAACCACTCTGAACCCCTCAACTAGATTCCAGGCTGTATCTCACTCCGCGATATCTGTTAATCTGTATATAAACCACTCTGAACCCCTCAATTAGATTCCAGGCTGTAACTCACTCCGGGATATCTGTTATGCTTTATATAAACCACTCTGAACCCCGCAATGAGATTCCAGGCTGTAACTCACTCTCGACTATCTGTTATTCTGTATATTAACCTCTCTGAAGGCCTCAATTAGATCCAGACTGTAATTCACTCCAGGATATCTGTCATTCAGTATATAAACCACTCTCAACCTCTCAATTAGATTCCAGGCTGTAACTCACTCCGGGATATCTATTATTGGGTATATAAAAAACTCTGAACCCCTCAATTCGATTCCAGACTGTAACTCATCCAGGCTATCTGTTCTTCTGTATATAAACCACTCTGAACCCCTCAATTAGATTCCAGGCTGTAACCCACTTCGGGATATTTGTTATTCTGTATATAAACCACCCTGAACCCCTCAATTAGATTCCAGGCTGTAACTCACTCCGGGACATCTATTATTCTGTATATAAACCACTCTTAAACCCTCAATTAGATTCCAGACTGTAACTCACTCCGGGATATCTATTATTCTGTGTATAAACCACTCGGAACCCCGCAATTACATTCCAGGCTGTAACTCACTCCGGGATATCTGTTATTCTGTGTATAAACCACTCTGAACCCCTCAATTAGATTCCAGGCTGTAACTCACTCCGGGCCATCTGTTATTCTGTATATAAACCACTCTGAACCCCTCAATTAGATTCCAGGCTGGAACTCACTCCGGGCTATCTGTTATTCAATATATAAACCACTCTGAACCACTCAATTACATTCCAGCCTGTACCTCACTCCGGGATATCTGCTAATCTGTATATAAACCTCTCTGAACCCCTCAATTAGATTCCAGTCTGTAACTCACTCCGGGATATCTGTTATTCTGTATATAAACCACTCTGAACCCCTCAATTAGATTCCAGACTGTAACTCACTCCGGGCTATCTGTTATTCTGTATATAAACCACTCTGAACCCCTCAATTAGATTCCAGACTGTAACTCACTCCGGGCTATCTGTTATTCTGTATATAAACCACTCTGAACCCCTCAATTAGATTCCAGGCTGTAACTCACTCCGGGATATCTGTTATTCTGTATATTAACCACTCTGTACCCCTCAATTAGATTCCAGGCTGTAACTCGCTCTGGACTATCTGTTATTCTGTATATTAAACACTCTGAAGGCCTCAATTAGATCCAGACTATAACTCACTCCAGGATATCTGTTATTCTGTATATAAACCACTCTGAACCCCTCAATTAGATTCCAGTCTGTAACTCACTCCGGGATATCTGTTATTCTGTATATAAACCACTCTGAACCCCTCAATTAGATCCAGGCTGTAACTCATTCGGGGCTATCTGTTATTCTGTATATAAACCACTCTGAATCCCTCAATTAGATTCCAGGCTGTAACTCACTCCGGGATATCTGTTATTCTGTATATAAACCACTCTGAACCCCTCAACTAGATTCCAGGCTGTAATTCACTCCGCGATATCTGTTAATCTGTATATAAACCACTCTGAACCCCTCAATTAGATTCCAGGCTGTAACTCACTCCGGGATATCTGTTATGCTTTATATAAACCACTCTGAACCCCGCAATGAGATTCCAGGCTGTAACTCGCTCTGGACTATCTGTTATTCTTTATATTAACCATTCTGAAGGCCTCAATTCGATCCAGACTGTAATTCACTCCAGGATATCTGTCATTCAGTATATAAACCACTCTCAACCTCTCAATTAGATTCCAGGCTGTAACTCACTCCGGGATATTTGTTGTTCTGTATATAAACCACTCTGAATCCCGCAATTAGATTCCAGGCTGTAACTCACTCCGGGATATCTGTTATTCTGTGTATAAACCACCCTGAACGACTCAATTAGATTCCAGACTGTAACTCAGTCT
The DNA here is from genome assembly GCF_047496795.1 of Chiloscyllium punctatum. Taxonomy (NCBI): domain Eukaryota; kingdom Metazoa; phylum Chordata; class Chondrichthyes; order Orectolobiformes; family Hemiscylliidae; genus Chiloscyllium; species Chiloscyllium punctatum. Next base: position 69,616,259 of record NC_092768.1, on the reverse strand, counting down.
GGGCTTTCTGGTATTTTGTATATTAACCACTCTGAACCCCTCAATTAGATTCCAGGCTGTAACCCACCCTGGGCTATCTGTTATTCTACATATAAACCACTCTAAACCCCTCTATTAGATTCCACGCCGTAACTCAGTCTGGGCTATGTCTTGTTCTGTATATAAACCACTCTGAACCCCTCAATTAGATTCCAGGCCGTACCTCAGACTGGGCTATGTGTTATTCTGTATATAAACCACTCTGAACCCCTCAATTAGATTCCAGGCTGTAACTCGCTCTGGATTATCTGTTATTCTGTATATTAACCTCTCTGAAGGCCTCAATTAGATTCCAGGCTGTAACTCACTCCGGGATATCTGTTATTCTGTATATAAACCACTCTGAACCCCTCAATTAGATTCCAGGCCGAAACTCACTCCGGGATATCTGTTATTCTGCATATAAACCTCTCTGAACCCCGCAATTAGATTACAGGCTGTAACTCACTCTCGACCATCTGTTATTCTGTATATTAACCACTCTGAAGGCCTCAATTAGATCCAGACTGAAATTCATTCCAGGATATCTGTTATTCTGTATATAAACCACTCTGAACCCCTCAATTAGATTCCAGGCTGTTACTCACTCCAGGCTATCTGTTATTCTGTATATAAACCACTCTGAACCCCGCAAATAGATTCCAGGCTGTAATCCACTTCGGGATATTTGTTATTCTGTTTATGAACCACCCTGGACCCCTCAATTAGATTCCAGGCTGTAACTCACTCCAGGATATCTATTATTCTGTATATAAACCACTCTGAACCCCGCAATTACATTCCAGGCTGTAACTCACTCCGGGATATCTGTTATTCTGTGTATAAACCACTCTGAACCCCTCAATTAGATTCCAGGCTGTAACTCACTCCGGGCTATCTGTTATTCTGTATATAAACCACTCTGAACCCCTCAATTAGATTACACGCCGTAACTCAGTCTGGGCTATGTCTTGTTCTGTTTATAAACCACTCTGAACCCCTCAATTAGATTCCAGGCTGGAACTCACTCCGGGCTATCTGTTATTCAATATATAAACCACTCTGAAGGCCTCAATTAGATCCAGACTGTAATTCACTCCAGGATATCTGTCATTCTGTATATAAACAACTCTCAACCTCTCAATTAGATTCCAGGCTGTAACTCAGTCTGGGCTTTCTGGTATTTTGTATATTAACCACTCTGAACCCCTCAATTAGATCCAGACTGTAACTCAATCCAGGATATGTGTTATTCTGTATATAAACCACTCTGAACCCCTCAATTAGATTCCAGGCTGTAACTCACTCCGGGATATCTGTTAATCTGTATATAAACCACTCTGAACCCCTGAATTAGATTCCAGGCTGTAACTCACTCCGGGATATCTGTTATTCTGTATATAAACCACTCTGAACCTCTCAATTAGATTCCAGGCTGTTAATCACTTCGGGATATTTGTTATTCTGTGTATAAACCACCCTGAACCCCTCAATTAGATTCCAGGCTGTTACTCACTTCGGGATATTTGTTATTCTGTGTATAAACCACCCTGAACCCCTCAATTAGATTCCAGGCTGTTACTCACTTCGGGATATTTGTTATTCTGTGTATAAACCACCCTGAACTCCTCAATCAGATTCCAGGCTGTAACTCACTCCAGGATATCTGTTATTCTGTATATAAACCACTCTGAACCCCTCAATTCGATTCCAGGCTGTAACTCGCTCTGGACTATCTGTTATTCTTTATATTAACCATTCTGAAGGCCTCAATTAGATCCAGACTGTAATTCACTCCAGGATATCTGTCATTCTGTATATAAACCACTCTCAACCTCTCAATTAGATTCCAGGCTGAAACTCACTCCGGGATATCTATTATTCTGTATATAAAAAACTCTGAACCCCTCAATTAGATTCCAGACTGTAACTCACTCCGGGATATCTGTTATTCTGTATATAAACCACTCTGAACCCCTCAATTAGATTCCAGGCTGTAACTCACTCCGGGATATCTGTTAATCTGTATATAAACCACTCTGAACCCCTCAATTAGATTCCAGGCTGTAACTCACTCCGGGATATCTGTTATTCTGTATATAAACCACTCTGAACCCCGCAATTAGATTCCAAGCTGTAACTCACTCTCGACTATCTGTTATTCTGTATATAAACCACTCTGAACCCCTCAATTAGATCCAGACTGAAATTCATTCCAGGATATCTGTTATTCTGTATATAAACCACTCTGAACCTCTCAATTAGATTCCAGGCTGTAACTCACTCCAGGCTATCTGTTATTCTGTATATAAACCACTCTGAACCCCTCAATTAGATAGCAGGCTGTAACCCACTTCGGGATATTTGTTATTCTGTGTATAAACCACCCTGGACCCCTCAATCAGATTCCAGGCTGCAACTAACTCCAGGATATCTGTTATTCTGTGTATAAACCACCCTGAACCTCTCTGTTAGATTCCAGGCCGTAACTCAGACTGGGCTGTGTGTTATTCTGTATATAAACCACTCTGAACCCCTCAATTAGATTCCAGGCTGTAACTCGCTCTGGATTATCTGTTATTCTGTAAATTAACCTCTCTGAACCCCTCAATTAGATTCCAGGCTGTACCTCACTCCGGGATATCTGTTATTCTGTATATTAACCACTCTGACCCCCTCAATTAGATTCCAGGCTGTAACTCACTCCGGGATATCTGTTAATCTGTATATAAACCACTCTGAACCCCTCAATTAGATTCCAGGCTGTAACTCACTCCGGGATATCTGTTAATCTGTATATAAACCACTCTGAAGCCCTCAATTAGATTCCAGGCTGTAACTCACTCCGGGCTATCTGTTATTTTGTATATAAACGACTCTGAACCCCTCAATTAGATTCTAGGCTGGAACTCACTCTCGACTATCTGTTATTCTGTATATTAACCACTCTGAAGGCCTCAATTAGATCCAGACTGAAATTCACTCCAGGATATCTGTTATTCTGTATATAAACCACTCTGAACCTCTCAATTAGATTCCAGGCTGTAACTCACTCCAGGCTATCTGTTATTCTGTATATAAGCCACTCTGAACCCCTCAATTAGATTCCAGGCTGTAACCCACTTCGGGATATTTGTTATTCTGTGTATAAACCACCCTGAACCCCTCAATTAGATTCCAGGCTGTAACTCACTCCAGGATATCTGTTATTCTGTATATAAACCACTCTGAACCCCTCAATTAGATTCCAGACTGTAACTCACTCTGGGATATCTGTTATTCTGTATATAAACCACTCTGAACCCCTCAATTAGATTCCAGACTGTAACTCACTCCGGGATATCTATTATTCTGTGTATAAACCACTCTGAACCCCTCAATTAGATTCCAGGCTGTAACTCACTCCGGGATATCTATTATTCTGTGTATAAACCACTCGGAACCCTGCAAATACATTCCAGACTGTAACTCACTCCGGGATATCTGTTATTCTGTGTATAAATCACTCTGAACCCCTCAATTAGATTGCAGGCTGTAACTCACTCCGGGCTATCTGTTATTCTGTATATAAACCACTCTGAACCCCTCAATTAGATTCCACGCTGGAACTCACTCCAGACTATCTGTTATTCAATATATAAACCACTCTGAACCACTCAATTACATTCCAGGCTGTAACTCACTCCGGGATATCTGTTAATCTGTATATAAACCACTCTGAACCCCTCAATTAGATTCCAGTCTGTAACTCACTCTGGGATATCTGTTATTCTTTATATAAACCACTCTGAACCCCGCAATTAGATTCCAGGCTGTAACTCGCTCTGGAGTATCTGTTATTCTTTATATTAACCATTCTGAAGGCCACAATTAGATCCAGACTGTAATTCACTCCAAGATATCTCTCATTCTGTATATAAACCACTCTCAACCTCTCAATTAGATTCCAGGCTGTAACTCATTCCGGGATATCTATTATTCTGTATATAAAAAACTCTGAACCCCTCAATTAGATTCCAGGCTGTAACTCAGTCTGGGCTTTCTGGTATTTTGTATATTAACCAGTCTGAACCCCTCAATTAGATTCCAGGCTGTAACCCACCCTGGGCTATCTGTTATTCTGTATATACACCACTCTAAACCCCTCTATTAGATTCCACGCCGTAACTCAGTCTGGGCTATGTCTTGTTCTGTATATAAGCCACTCTGAACCCCTCAATTAGATTCCAGGCCGTTCCTCAGACTGGGCTATGTGTTATTCTGTATATAAACCACTCTGAACCCCTCAATTAGATTCCAGGCTGTAACTCGCTCTGGATTATCTGTTATTCTGTAAATTAACCACTCTGAACCCCTCAATTAGATTCCAGGCTGTAACTCACTCCGGGATATCTGTTATTCTGTATATAAACCACTCGGAACCCCGCAATTAGATTCCAGGCTGTACCTCACTCCGGGATATCTGTTATTCTGCATATAAACCACTCTGAACCCCTCAATTAGATTCCAGGCTAGAACTCACTCCGGGCTATCTGTTATTCAATATATAAACTACTCTGAACCCCTCAATTAGATTCCAGGCTGGAACTCACTCTGGGCTATCTGTTATTCAATATATAAACCACTCTGAACCCCTCAATTACATTCCAGGCTGTAACTCACTCTGGACTATCTGTTATTCTGTATATTAACCACTCTGAAGGCCTCAATTAGATTCCAGGCTGTAACTCACTCCGGGATATCTGTTATTCTGTATATAAACCACTCTGAACCCCTCAATTAGATTCCAGGCTGTAACTCACTACAGGGTATCTGTTATTCTGTATATAAACCACTCTAAACCCCTCTGTTAGATTCCAGGCCGTATCTCAGACTGGGCTATGTGTTATTCTGTATATAAACCACTCTGAACCCCTCAATTACATTCCAGGCTGTAACTCACTCTGGACTATCTGTTATTCTGTATATTAACCACTCTGAAGGCCTCAATTAGATTCCAGGCTGTAACTCACTCCGGGCTATCTGTTATTCTGTATATAAACCACTCTGAACCTCTCAATTAGATTCCAGGCTGTAACTCACTCCAGGCTATCTGTTATTCTGTATATAAACCACTCTGAACCCCTCAATTAGATTCCAGGCTGGAACTCACTCCAGGCTATCTGTTATTCAATATATAAACCACTCTGAACCCCGCAATTACATTCCAGACTGTAACTCACTCCGGGATATCTGTTATTCTGTGTATAAACCACTCTGAACCCCTCAATTAGATTGCAGGCTGTAACTCACTCCGGGTTATCTGTTATTCAATATATAAACCACTCTAAACCACACAATTACATTCCAGGCTGTAACTCACTCCGGGATATCTGTTAATCTGTATATAAACCACTCTGAACCCCTCAATTAGATTCCAGGCTGTAACTCACTCTGGGATATCTGTTATTCTGTATATAAACCACTCTGAACCCCGCAATTAGATTCCAGGCTGTAACTCGCTCTGGAGTATCTGTTATTCTTTATATTAACCATTCTGAACGCCACAATTAGATCCAGACTGTAATTCACTCCAAGATATCTCTCATTCTGTATATAAACCACTCTCAACCTCTCAATTAGATTCCAGGCTGTAACTCACTCCGGGATATCTATTATTCTGTATATAAAAAACTCTGAACCCCTCAATTAGATTCCAGACTGTAACTCACTCCGGGATATCTGTTATTCTGTATATAAACCACCCTGAACCACTCAATTACATTCCAGGCTGTAACTCAGTCTGGGCTTACTGGTATTTTGTATATTAACCACTCTGAACCCCTCAATTAGATTCCAGGCTGTAACCCACCCTGGGCTATCTGTTATTCTGTATATAAACCACTCGAAACCCCTCTATTATATTCCAGGCCGTAACTCAGTCTGGGCTATGTGTTATTCTGTATATAAACCACTCTGAACCCCTCAATTAGATTCCAGGCTGTAACTCAGTCTGGGCTTTCTGGTATTTTGTATATTAACCAGTCTGAACCCCTCAATTAGATTCCAGGCTGTAACCCACCCTGGGCTATCTGTTATTCTGTATATAAACCACTCTAAACCCCTCTATTAGATTCCACGCCGTAACTCAGTCTGGGCTATGTCTTGTTCTGTATATAAACCACTCTGAACCCCTCAATTAGATTCCAGGCCGTTCCTCAGACTGGGCTATGTGTTATTCTGTATATAAACCACTCTGAACCCCTCAATTAGATTCCAGGCTGTAACTGGCTCTGGAGTATCTGTTATTCTTTATATTAACCATTCTGAAGGCCTCAATTAGATCCAGACTGAAATTCACTCCAGGATATCTGTTATTCTGTATATAAACCACTCTGAACCCCTCAATTAGATTCCAGGCTGTAACTCACTCCGGGCTATCTGTTATTCTATATATAAACCACTCTGATCCCCTCAATTAGATTCCAGGCTGGAACTCACTCTGGGCTATCTGTTATTCAATATATAAACCACTCTGAACCCCTCAATTACATTCCAGGCTGTAACTCACTCTGGACTATCTGTTATTCTGTATATTAACCACTCTGAAGGCCTCAATTAGATTCCAGGCTGTAACTCACTCCGGGATATCTGTTATTCTGTATATAAACCATTCTGACCCCCTCAATTAGATTCCAGGCTGTAACTCACTCCGGGATATATGTTGATCTGTATATAACCCACTCTGAACCCCTCAATTATATTCCAGGCTGTAACTCACTACAGGGTATCTGTTATTCTGTATATAAACCACTCTCAACCCCTCTATTAGATTCCAGGCCGTAACTCACTCCGGGATATCTGTTAATCTGTATATAAACCACTCTGAACCCCGCAATTACATTCCAGGCTGTAACTCACTCCGGGATATCTGTTGATCTGTATATAACCCACTCTGAACCCCTCAATTAGATTCCAGGCTGTAACTCACTCCGGGACATCTATTATTCTGTATGTACACCACTCTGAACCCCTCATTTAGATTCCAGACTGTAACTCACTCCGGGATATCTATTATTCTGTGTATAAACCACTCGGAACCCCGCAATTACATTCCAGGCTGTAACTCACTCCGTGCTATCTGTTATTCTGTATATAAACCACTCTGAACCCCGCAATTAGATTCCAGGCTGTAACTCACTCTCGACTATCTGTTATTCTGTATATTTACCACTCTGAAGGCCTCAATTAGATCCAGACTGAAATTCATTCCAGGATATCTGTTATTCTGTATATAAACCACCCTGAACCCCGCAATTAGATTCCAGGCTGTAACTCACTCCAGGCTATCTGTTATTCTGTATATAAACCACTCTGAACCCCTCAATTAGATTCCAGGCTGTAACCCACTTCGGGATATTTGTTATTCTGTGTATAAACCACCCTGGACCCCTCAATTAGATTCCAGGCTGTAACTCACTCCGGGATATCTGTTATTCTGTATATAAACCACTCTGAACCCCTCAATTAGATTCCAGGCTGTAACTCACTCCGGGACATCTATTATTCTGTATATAAACCACTCTGAACCCCTCAATTAGATTCCAGACTGTAACTCACTGCGGGATACGTATTATTCTGTGTATAAACCACTCGAAACCCCGCAATTACATTCCAGGCTGTAACTCACTCCGGGATATCTGTTATTCTGTGTATAAACCACTCTGAACCCCTCAATTAGATTCCAGGCTGTAACTCACTCCGGGCTATCTGTTATTCTGTATATAAACTACTCTGAACCCCTCAATTAGATTCCAGGCTGGAACTCACTCCGGGCTATGTGTTATTCTGTATATAAACCACTCTGAACCCCTCAATTAGATTCCAGGCTGTAACTCACTCCGGGATATCTGTTAATCTGTATATAAACCACTCTGAACCCCTCAATTAGATTCCAGGCTGTAACTCCCTCCGGGATATCTGTTATTCTGTATATAAAACACTCTGAACCCCGCAATTAGATTCCAAGCTGTAACTCACTCTCGACTATCTGTTATTCTGTATATTAACCACTCTGAACCCCTCAATTAGATTCCAGGCTGTAACTCACTCCTGGATATCTGTTATTCTGTATATAAACCACCCTGAACCCCTCAATTAGATTCCAGGCTGTAACTCACTCCGGGACATCTATTATTCTGTATATAAACCACCCTGAACCCCTCAATTAGATTCCAGGCTGTAACTCACTCCGGGACATCTATTATTCTGTATATAAACCACTCTGAACCCCTCAATTAGATTCCAGGCTGGAACTCACTCCGGGCTATCTGTTATTCAATATATAAACCACTCTGAACCACTCAATTACATTCCAGACTGTAACTCACTCCGGGATATCTGTTATTCTGTATATAAACCACTCTAAACCCCTCTATTAGATTCCAGGCCATAACTCAGACTGGGCTATGTGTTATTCTGTATATAAACCACTCTGAACCCCTCAATTAGATTCCAGGCTGTAACTCGCTCTGGATTATCGGTTATTCTGTATATTAACCTCTCTGAAGGCCTCAATTAGATCCAGACTGTAACTCACTCCGGGATATCTGTTATTCTGTATATAAACCACTCTGACACCCTCAATTAGATTCCCGGCAGTAACTCACTCCGGGATATCTGTTATTCTGTATATAAACCACTCTCAACCCCTCAATTAGATTCCAGGCTGTACCTCACTCCGGGATATCTTTTAATCTGTATATAAACCACTCTGAACCCCCCAATTAGATTCCAGGCTGTAACTCACTCCGGGATATCTGTTATTCTGTATATAAACGACTCTGAACCCCACAATTAGATTCTAGGCTGGAACTCACTCTCGACTATCTGTTATTCTGTATATTAACCACTCTGAAGGCCTCAATTAGATCCAGACTGAAATTCACTCCAGGATATCTGTTATTCTGCATATAAACCACTCTGAACCTCTCAATTAGATTCCAGGCTGTAACTCACTCCAGGCTATCTGTTATTCTGTATATAAGCCACTCTGAACCCCACAATTAGATTCCAGGCTGTAACCCACTTCGGGATATTTGTTATTCTGTGTATAAACCACCCTGAACCACTCAATTAGATTCCAGGCAGTAACTCACTCCGGGATATCTGTTATTCTGAATATAAACCACTCTGAACCCCTCAATTAGATTCCAGGCTGTAACTCACTCCGGGATATCTGTTAATCTGTATATAAACAACTCTGAACCCCTCAATTAGATTCCAGGCTGTAACTCACTCCGGGCTATCTGTTATTCTGTATATAAACGACTCTGAACCCCGCAATTAGATTCTAGGCTGGAACTCACTCTCGACTATCTGTTATTCTGTATATTAACCACTCTGAAGGCCTCAATTAGATCCAGACTGAAATTCACTCCAGGATATCTGTTATTGTGTGTATAAAACACTCTGAACCCCTCAATTAGATTCCAGGCTGTAACTCACTCCGGGCTATCTGTTATTCTGTATATAAACCACTCTGAACCCCTCAATTACATTCCAGGCTGTAACTCCGGGATATCTGTTGATCTGTATATAAACCACTCTGAACCCCTCAATTAGATTCCAGGCTGTAACTCGCTCTGGATTATCTGTTATTCTGTATATTAACCTCTCTGAAGGCCACAATTAGATCCAGACTGTAACTCACTCCGGGCTATCTGTTATTCTGTATATAAACCACTCTGACCCCCTCAATTAGATTCCAGGCAGGAACTCACTCCGGGATATCTGTTATTCTGTGTATAAACCACTCTGAACCCCTCAATTAGATTCCAGGCTGTACCTCAATCCGGGATATCTGTTAATCTGTATATAAACCACTCTGAACCCCTCAATTAGATTCCAGGCTGTAACTCACTCCGGGATATCTGTTATTCTGCATATAAATGACTCTGAACCCCGCAATTAGATTCTAGGCTGTAACTCACTCTCGACTATCTGTTATTCTGTATATTAACCACTCTGAAGGCCTCAATTAGATCCAGACTGAAATTCACTCCAGGATATCTGTTATTCTGTATATAAACCACTCTGAACCCCTCAATTAGATTCCAGGCTGTAACTCACTCCGGGCTATCTGTTATTCTGTATATAAACCACTCTGAATCTCGCAATTAGATTCCAGGCTGTAACTCACTCCAGGCTATCTGTTATTCTGTATATTAGCCACTCTGAACCCCTCAATTAGATTCCAGGCTGTAACCCACTTCGGGATATTTGTTATTCTGTGTATAAACCACCCTGGACCCCTCAATTAGATTCCAGGCTGTAACTCACTCCGGGACATCTATTATTCTGTATATAAACCACTCTGAACCCCTCAATTAGATTCCAGACTGTAACTCACTCCGGGATATCTATTATTCTGTGTATAAACCACTCGGAACCCCGCAATTACATTCCAGGTTGTAACTCACTCCGGGATATCTGTTATTCTGTGTATAAACCACTCTGAACCCCTCAATTAGATTCCAGGCTGTAACTCACTCCGGGCTATCTGTTATTCTGTATATAAACCACTCTGAACCCCTCAATTAAATTCCAGGCTGGAACTCACTCTCGACTATCTGTTATTCTGTATATTAACCACTCTGAACCCCTCAATTAGATTCCAGGCTGTAACTCACTCCGGGCTATCTGTTATTCTGTATATAAACCACTCTGAACCCCTGAATTAGATTCCAGGCTGTAACTCACTCCGGGATATCTGTTATTCTGTATATAACCCACTCTGAACCCCTCAATTAGATTCCAGGCTGTAACTCACTCCGGGACATCTATTATTCTGTATATAAACCACTCTTAAACCCTCAATTAGATTCCAGACTGTAACTCACTCCGGGATATGTATTATTCTGTGTATCAACCACTCGGAACCCCGCAATTACATTCCAGGCTGTAACTCACTCCGGGGTATCTGTTATTCTGTGTATAAACCACTCTGAACCCCTCAATTAGATTCCAGGCTGTAACTCACTCCGGGCTATCTGTTATTCTGTATATAAACCACTCTGAACCCCTCAATTAGATTCCAGGCTGGAACTCACTCCGGGCTATCTGTTATTCAATATACGAACCACTCAATTACATTCCAGGCTGTAACTCACTCCGGGATATCTGTTAATCTGTATATAAACCACTCTGAACCCCTCAATTAGATTCCAGGCTGTAACTCACTCCGGGATATCTGTTATTCTGTACATAAACGACTCTGAACCCCGCAATTAGTTTCTAGGCTGTAACTCACTCTCGACTATCTGTTATTCTGTATATTAACCACTCTGAAGGCCTCAATTAGATCCAGACTGAAATTCACTCCAGGATATCTGTTATTCTGTATATAAACCACTCTGAACCTCTCAATTAGATTCCAGGCTGTAACTCACTCCAGGCTATCTGTTATTCTGCATAATAGCCACTCTGAACCCCTCAATTTGATTCCAGGCTGTAACCCACTTCGGGATATCTGTTATTCTGCATATAAATCACCCTGAACCCCTCAATTAGATTCCAGACTGTAACTCACTCCGGGATATCTGTTATTCTGTACATAAACGACTCTGAACCCCGCAATTAGTTTCTAGGCTGTAACTCACTCTCGACTATCTGTTATTCTGTATATTAACCACTCTGAAGGCCTCAATTAGATCCAGACTGAAATTCACTCCAGGATATCTGTTATTCTGTATATAAACCACTCTGAACCTCCCAATTAGATTCCAGGCTGTAACTCACTCCAGGCTATCTGTTATTCTGCATAATAGCCACTCTGAACCCCTCAATTTGATTCCAGGCTGTAACCCACTTCGGGATATCTGTTATTCTGCATATAAATCACTCTGAACCCCTCAATTAGATTCCAGACTGTAACTCACTCCGCGATATCTATTATTCCGTATATAAACCACTCTGAACCCCGCAATTAGATTCCAGGCTGTAACTCGCTCTGGACTATCTGTTATTCTTTATATTAACCATTCTGAAGGCCTCAATTAGATCCAGACTGTAATTCACTCCAGGATATCTGTCATTCAGTATATAAACCACTCTCAACCTCTCAATTAGATTCCAGGCTGTAACTCACTCCGGGATATCTATTATTCTTTATATAAAAAACTCAGAACCCCACAATTAGATTCCAGACTGTAACTCACTCCGGGATATCTGTTATTCTGTATATAAACCACTCGGAACCCCTCAATTAGATTCCAGGCTGTAACTCACTCCGGGATATCTGTTAATCTGTATATAAACCACCCTGAACCCCTCAATTAGATTCCAGGCTGTAACTCACTCCGGAACATCTATTATTCTGTATATAAACCACTCTTAAACCCTGAATTAGATTCCAGACTGTAACTCACTCCGGGATATGTATTATTCTGTGTATAAACCACTCGGAACCCCGCAATTACATTCCAGGCTGTAACTCACCCCGGGATATCTGTTATTCTGTGTATAAACCACTCTGAACCCCTCAATTAGATTCCAGGCTGTAACTCACTCCGGTCTATCTGTTATTCTGTATATAAACCACTCTGAACCCCTCAATTAGATTCCAGGCTGGAACTTACTCCGGGCTATCTGTTATTCAATATATAAACCACTCTGAACCACTCAATTACATTCCAGGCTGTAACTCACTCCGGGATATCTGATAATCTGTATATAAACCACTCTGAACCCCTCAATTAGATTCCAGGCTGTAACTCACTCCGGGATGTCTGTTATTCTGTATATAAACCACTCTGAACCCCGCAATTAGATTCCAGGCTGTAACTCGCTCTGGACTATCTGTTATTCTTTATATTAACCGTTCTGAAGGCCTCAATTAGATCCAGACTGTAATTCACTCCAGGATATCTGTCATTCTGTATAAAAACCACTCTCAACCTCTCAATTAGATTCCAGGCTGTAACTCACTCCGGGATATCTATTATTCTGTTTCTAAAAAACTCTGAACCCCTCAATTCGATTCCAGACTGTAACTCACTCCGGGATATCTGTTATTCTGTATATAAACCACCCTGAACCACTCAATTACATTCCAGGCTGTAACTCAGTCTGGGCTTACTGGTATTTTGTATATTAGCCACTCTGAACCCCTCAATTAGATTCCAGGCTGTAAAACACCCTGGGTTATCTGTTATTCTGTATATAAACCACTCTAAACCCCTCTATTAGATTCCAGGCCGTAACTCAGTCTGGGCTATGTGTTATTCTGTATATAAACCACTCTGAACCCCTCAATTAGATTCCAGGCCGTACCTCAGACTGGGCTATGTGTTATTCTGTATGTAAACCACTCTGACCCCTCAATTAGATTCCAGGCTGTAACTCGCTCTGGATTATCTGTTATTCTGTATATTAACCACTCTGAACCCCTCAATTAGATTCCAGGCAGGAACTCACTCCGGGATATCTGTTATTCTGTATATAAACCACTCTGACCCCCTCAATTAGATTCCAGGCTGTAACTCACTCCGGGACATCTATTATTCTGTGTATAAACAACTCTGAACCCCTCAATTAGATTCCAGGCTGTAACTCACTCCGGGATATCTGTTAATCTGTATATAAACCACTCTGAACCCCTCAATTAGATTCCAGGCTGTAACTCACTCCGGGATATCTGTTATTCTGTATATAAACCACTCTCAACCCCTCAATTAGATTCCAGGCTGTAACTCACTCCGGGATATCTGTTATTCTGTATATAAACCACTCTGACCCCCTCAATTAGATTCCAGGCTGTAACTCACTCCGGGACATCTATTATTCTGTGTATAAACAACTCTGAACCCCTCAATTAGATTCCAGGCTGTAACTCACTCCGGGATATCTGTTAATCTGTATATAAACCACTCTGAACCCCTCAATTAGATTCCAGGCTGGATCTCACTCCGGGATATCTGTTATTCTGTATATAAACCACTCTGAACCCCGCAATTAGATTCCAGGCTGTAACTCACTCTCGACTATCTGTTATTCTGTATATTAACCACTCTGAAGGCCTCAATTAGATCCAGACTGAAATTCACTCTAGGATATCTGTTATTCTGTATATAAACCACTCTGAACCTCTCAATTAGATTCCAGGCTGTAACTCACTCCAGGCTATCTGTTATTCTGTATATAAACCACTCTGAACCCCTCAATTAGATAGCAGGCTGTAACCCACTTCGGGATATTTGTTATTCTGTGTATAAACCACCCTGGACTCCTCAATTAGATCCAGACTGTAACTCACTCCAGGCTATCTGTTATTCTGTGTATAAACCACTCTGAACCCCTCAATTAGATCCAGACTGTAACTCACTCCAGGCTATCTGTTATTCTGTATATAAACCACTCTGAACCCCTCAATTAGATTCCAGGCTGTAACTCACTCCGGGATATCTGTTAATCTGTATATAAACCACTCTGAACCCCTCAATTAGATTCCAGGCTGTAACTCACTCCGGGATATCTGTTGATCTGTATATAAACCACTCTGAACCCCTCAATTAGATTCCAGACTGTAACTCACTCCGTGATATCTGTTATTCTGTGTATAAACCACACGGTACCCGGCAATTACATTCCAGGCTGTAACTCACTCCGGGATATCTATTATTCTACATATAAACCACTCTGAACCCCTCAATTAGATTCCAGGCTGTACCTCACTCCGGGCTATCTGTTATTCTGTATATAAACCACTCTGAACCCCTCAATTAGATTCCAGGCTGGAACTCACTCCAGGCTATCTGTTATTCAATATATAAACCACTCTGAAACCCTCAATTACATTCCAGGCTGTAACTCACTCTGGACTATCTGTTATTCTGTATATTAACCACTCTGAAGGCTTCAATTAGATTCCAGGCTGTAACTCACTCCGGGATATCTGTTATTCTGTATATAAACCACTCTGAACCCCTCAATTAGATTCCAGGCTGTAACTCACTTCAGGGTATCTGTTATTCTGTATATAAACCACTCTAAACCCCTCTATTAGATTCCAGGCCGTAACTCAGACTGGGCTATGTGTTATTCTGTATATAAACCACTCTGAACCCCTCAATTAGATTCCAGGCTGTAACTCGCTCTGGATTATCTGTTATTCTGTATATTAACCTCTCTGAAGGCCTCAATTAGATCCAGACTCTAACTCACTCCAGGATATCTGTTATTCTGTATATAAACCACTCTGAACCCCTCAATTAGATTCCAGGCTGTACCTCACTCCGGGATATCTGTTAATCTGTATATAAACCACTCTGAACCCCTCAATTAGATTCCAGGCTGTAACTCACTCCGGGATATCTGTTATTCTGTATATAAACGACTCTGAACCCCGCAATTAGTTTCTAGGCTGTAACTCACTCTCGACTATCTGTTATTCTGTATATTAACCACTCTGAAGGCCTCAATTAGATCCAGACTGAAATTCACTCCAGGATATCTGTTATTCTGTATATAAACCACTCTGAACCTCCCAATTAGATTCCAGGCTGTAACTCACTCCAGGCTATCTGTTATTCTGCATATAAGCCACTCTGAACCCCTCAATTTGATTCCAGGCTGTAACCCACTTCGGGATATTTGTTATTCTGTGTATAAACCACCCTGGACCCCTCAATTAGATTCCAGACTGTAACTCACTCCGCGATATCTATTATTCCGTATATAAACCACTCTGAACCCCTCAATTAGATTCCAGACTGTAACTCACTCCGGGATATCTGTTATTCTGTGTATAAACCACTCTGAACCCCTCAATTAGATTGCAGGCTGTAACTCACTCCGGGCTATCTGTTATTCTGTATATAAACCACTCTGAACCCCTCAATTGGATTCCAGGCTGGAACCCACTCCGGGCTATCTGTTATTCTATATGTAAACCACTCTGAACCCCTCAATTAGATTCCAGGCTGTAACGCACTCTGGACTATCTGTTATTCTGTATATTAACCACTCTGAAGGCGTCAATTTGATCCAGGCTGTAATTCACTCCGGGATATCTGTTATTCTGTTTCTAAACCACCCTGAACCCCTCAATTAGATTCCAGGCTGTAACTCACTCCGGGATATCTGTTGATCTGTATATAAACCACTCTGAACCCCTCAATTAGATTCCAGACTGTAACTCACTCCGTGATATCTGTTATTCTGTGTATAAACCACACGGTACCCGGCAATTACATTCCAGGCTGTAACTCACTCCGGGATATCTATTATTCTACATTTTCAACCACTCTGAACCCCTCAATTAGATTCCAGGCTGTACCTCACTCCGGGCTATCTGTTATTCTGTATATAAACCACTCTGAACCCCTCAATTAGATTCCAGGCTGGAACTCACTCCAGGCTATCTGTTATTCAATATATAAACCACTCTGAAACCCTCAATTACATTCCAGGCTGTAACTCACTCTGGACTATCTGTTATTCTGTATATTAACCACTCTGAAGGCTTCAATTAGATTCCAGGCTGTAACTCACTCCGGGATATCTGTTATTCTGTATATAAACCACTCTGAACCCCTCAATTAGATTCCAGGCTGTAACTCACTTCAGGGTATCTGTTATTCTGTATATAAACCACTCTAAACCCCTCTATTAGATTCCAGGCCGTAACTCAGACTGGGCTATGTGTTATTCTGTATATAAACCACTCTGAACCCCTCAATTAGATTCCAGGCTGTAACTCGCTCTGGATTATCTGTTATTCTGTATATTAACCTCTCTGAAGGCCTCAATTAGATCCAGACTCTAACTCACTCCAGGATATCTGTTATTCTGTATATAAACCACTCTGACCCCCTCAATTAGATTCCAGGCAGTAACTCACTCCGGGATATCTGTTATTCTGTGTATAAACCACTCTGAACCCGTCAATTAGATTCCAGGCTGTACCTCACTCCGGGATATCTGTTAATCTGTATATAAACCACTCTGAACCCCTCAATTAGATTCCAGGCTGTAACTCACTCCGGGATATCTGTTATTCTGTATATAAACGACTCTGAACCCCGCAATTAGTTTCTAGGCTGTAACTCACTCTCGACTATCTGTTATTCTGTATATTAACCACTCTGAAGGCCTCAATTAGATCCAGACTGAAATTCACTCCAGGATATCTGTTATTCTGTATATAAACCACTCTGAACCCCTCAATTTGATTCCAGGCTGTAACCCACTTCGGGATATTTGTTATTCTGTGTATAAACCACCCTGGACCCCTCAATTAGATTCCAGACTGTAACTCACTCCGCGATATCTATTATTCCGTATATAAACCACTCTGAACCCCTCAATTAGATTCCAGACTGTAACTCACTCCGGGATATCTGTTATTCTGTGTATGAACCACTCTGAACCTCTCCATTAGATTGCAGGCTGTAACTCACTCCGGGATATCTGTTATTCTGTATATAAACCACTCTGAACCCCTCAATTAGATTCCAGGCTGGAACCCACTCCGGGCTATCTGTTATTCTATATGTAAACCACTCTGAACCCCTCAATTAGATTCCAGGCTGTAACGCACTCTGGACTATCTGTTATTCTGTATATTAACCACTCTGAAGGCGTCAATTTGATCCAGGCTGTAATTCACTCCAGGATATCTGTTATTCTGTATATAAACCACTCTGAACCTCTCAATTAGATTCCAGGCTGTAACTCACTCCAGGCTATCTGTTATTCTGTATATAAGCCACTCTGAACCCCTCAATTAGATTCCAGGCTGTAACCCACTTCGGGATATTTGTTATTCTGTGTATAAACCACCCTGAACCCCTCAATTAGATTCCAGGCCGTACCTCAGACTGGGCTATGTGTTATTCTGTATGTAAACCACTCTGACCCCTCAATTAGATTCCAGGCTGTAACTCGCTCTGGATTATCTGTTATTCTGTAAATTAACCTCTCTGAAGGCCTCAATTAGATCCAGACTGTAACTCACTCCGGGATATCTGTTATTCTGTATATAAACCACTCTGAACCTCCGGGGAATGTCTGTTATAGAATGTTGAGGATAGAACGTTCCGAGGAACTCCTTGACCTGTTCCCCCGACCCACCCCAATAACATGATGTTACGTGCATGGGCACACTGTAACATTAATGGAGTGAGAGACCGAGAGTCCAATCACAGGAATGGGAACTAAAGGCATTGCCAGATTAGCTGAAATGGTTAGATTTACCACATTCTCAATCCACCTCACAGACCAGCCTGGACACCATAAACCCAGTGGAGATATCTGTTCACCGTTGAACACTCTGTAGACCAGGCCAGTGTACTGCTCAGTACAACCCAGCAATCTGTCCAGATTCATCCATTGTACTGGTCAATACAATCCAGCGATCTGGACAGAGTGGAGCACTGTGCAGACCACAGCAGTGCATTGATCTATAAACCCAGACTAGATATCTGTCCAGAACGGGGAGCTGCACAGACCACATCATTGTATTATCTATAAACCTCAACTAGATAGTCTGACCAGCTCAGCGACCTGTGCATTGATCACCCGTGAATTAATTTGCAAACGAGGCGCAGTTACCCTCCCAGCATGTAGGACTGTGTACACCACCCCAGTACATTGATCTGTAACCCAGGAGCAGTTACCCTCCCAGCATGTAGGACTGTGTACCCCACCCCAGTACATTAATCTGTAACCCAGGAGCAGTTACCCTCCCAGCATGTAGGACTGTGTACCCCACCCCAGTACATTGATCTGTAACCCAGGAGCAGTTACCCTCCCAGCATGTAGGACTGTGTACACCACCCCAGTACATTGATCTGTAACCCAGGAGCAGTTACCATCCCAGTCATGTAGGACTGTGTACACCACCCCAGTACATTGATCTGTAACCCAGGAGCAGTTACCATCCCAGTCATGTAGGACTGTGTACACCACCCCAGTACATTGATCTGTAACCCAGGAGCAGTTACCATCCCAGTCATGTAGGACTGTGTACACCACCCCAGTGTATTGATCTGTAACCCAGGAGCAGTTACCCTCCCAGCATGTAGGACTGTGTACACCACCCCAGTGCATTGATCTGTAACCCAGGAGCAGTTACCCTCCCAGCATGTAGGACTGTGTACACCACCCCAGTGTATTGATCTGTAACCCAGGAGCAGTTACCCTCCCAGCATGTAGGACTGTGTACAGCACCCCAGTACATTGATCTGTAAACCAGGAGCAGTTACCTCCCAGCATGTAGGACTGTGTACACCACCCCAATTGCATTGATCTGTAACCCAGGAGCAGTTACCCTCCCAGCGTGTAGGACAGTGTACACCACCCCAGTGCATTGATCTGTAACCCAGGAGCAGTTACCCTCCCAGCGTGTAGGACTGTGTACACCACCCCAGTGTATTGATCTGTAACCCAGGAGCAGTTACCCTCCCAGCATGTAGGACTGTGTACCCCACCCCAGTACATTGATCTGTAAACCAGGAGCAGTTACCCTCCCAGCATATAGGACTGTGTACACCACCCCAGTACATTGATCTGTAACCCAGGAGCAGTTACCCTCCCAGCATGTAGGACTGTGTACCCCACCCCAGTGCATTGATCTGTAACCCAGGAGCAGTTACCCTCCCAGCATGTAGGACTGTGTACACCACCCCAGTACATTGATCTGTAACCCAGGAGCAGTTACCCTCCCAGCATGTAGGACTGTGTACCCCACCCCAGTACATTGATCTGTAACCCAGGAGCAGTTACCCTCCCAGCATGTAGGACTGTGTACACCACCCCAGTACATTGATCTGTAACCCAGGAGCAGTTACCATCCCAGTCATGTAGGACTGTGTACACCACCCCTGTACATTGATCTGTAACCCAGGAGCAGTTACCATCCCAGTCATGTAGGACTGTGTACACCACCCCAGTACATTGATCTGTAACCCAGGAGCAGTTACCATCCCAGTCATGTAGGACTGTGTACACCACCCCAGTGTATTGATCTGTAACCCAGGAGCAGTTACCCTCCCAGCATGTAGGAATGTGTACCCCACCCCAGTGCATTGATCTGTGACCCAGGAGCAGTTACCCTCCCAGCGTGTAGGACTGTGTACACCACCCCAGTGCATTGATCTGTAACCCAGGAGCAGTTACCCTCCCAGCATGTAGGACTGTGTACACCACCCCAGTGTATTGATCTGTAACCCAGGAGCAGTTACCCTCCCAGCATGTAGGACTGTGTACACCACCCCAGTACATTGATCTGTAAACCAGGAGCAGTTACCCTCCCAGCATGTAGGACTGTGTACACCACCCCAATTGCATTGATCTGTAACCCAGGAGCAGTTACCCTCCCAGCGTGTAGGACTGTGTACACCACCCCAGTGCATTGATCTGTAACCCAGGAGCAGTTACCCTCCCAGCGTGTAGGACTGTGTACACCACCCCAGTGTATTGATCTGTAACCCAGGAGCAGTTACCCTCCCAGCATGTAGGACTGTGTACCCCACCCCAGTACATTGATCTGTAAACCAGGAGCAGTTACCCTCCCAGCATGTAGGACTGTGTACACCACCCCAGTACATTGATCTGTAAACCAGGAGCAGTTACCCTCCCAGCATTTAGGACTGTGTACACCACCCCAGTACATTGATCTGTAACCCAGGAGCAGTTACCCTCCCAGCATGTAGGACTGTGTACCCCACCCCAATTGCATTGATCTGTAACCCAGGAGCAGTTACCCTCCCAGCATGTAGGACTGTGTACCCCACCCCAATTGCATTGATCTGTAACCCAGGAGCAGTTACCCTCCCAGCGTGTAGGACTGTGTACACCACCCCAGTGCATTGATCTGTAACCCAGGAGCAGTTACCCTCCCAGCATGTAGGACTGTGTACCCCACCCCAGTGCATTGAACTGTAACCCAGGAGCAGTTACCCTCCCAGCATGTAGGACTGTGTACCCCACCCCAGTACATTGATCTGTAACCCAGGAGCAGTTACCCTCCCAGCATGTAGGACTGTGTACCCCACCCCAGTACATTGATCTGTAACCCAGGAGCAGTTACCCTCCCAGCATGTAGGACTGTGTACACCACCCCAGTGCATTGATCTGTAACCCAGGAGCAGTTACCCTCCCAGCATGTAGGACTGTGTACCCCACCCCAGTGCATTGAACTGTAACCCAGGAGCAGTTATCCTCCCAGCATGTACGACTGTGTACCCCACCCCAGTGCATTGAACTGTAACCCAGGAGCAGTTATCCTCCCAGCATGTAGGACTGTGTACGCCACCCCAGTGCATTGAACTGTAACCCAGGAGCAGTTATCCTCCCAGCATGTAGGACTGTGTACCCCACCCCAGTGCATTGATCTGTAACCCAGGAGCAGTTACCCTCCCAGCATGTAGGACTGTGTACCCCACCCCAGTGCATTGATCTGTAACCCAGGAGCAGTTACCCTCCCAGCATGTAGGACTGTGTACCCCACCCCAGTGCATTGATCTGTAACCCAGGAGCAGTTACCCTCCCAGCATGTAGGACTGTGTACACCACCCCAGTACATTAATCTGTAACCCAGGAGCAGTTACCCTCCCAGTCATGTAGGACTGTGTACCCCACCCCAGTACATTGATCTGTAACCCAGGAGCAGTTACCCTCCCAGCATGTAGGACTGTGTACCCCACCCCAGTGCATTGATCTGTGACCCAGGAGCAGTTACCCTCCCAGCGTGTAGGACTGTGTACACCACCCCAGTGCATTGATCTGTAACCCAGGAGCAGTTACCCTCCCAGCATGTAGGACTGTGTACACCACCCCAGTGTATTGATCTGTAACCCAGGAGCAGTTACCCTCCCAGCATGTAGGACTGTGTACACCACCCCAGTACATTGATCTGTAAACCAGGAGCAGTTACCCTCCCAGCATGTAGGACTGTGTACACCACCCCAATTGCATTGATCTGTAACCCAGGAGCAGTTACCCTTCCAGCGTGTAGGACTGTGTACACCACCCCAGTGCATTGATCTGTAACCCAGGAGCAGTTACCCTCCCAGCGTGTAGGACTGTGTACACCACCCCAGTGTATTGATCTGTAACCCAGGAGCAGTTACCCTCCCAGCATGTAGGACTGTGTACCCCACCCCAGTACATTGATCTGTAAACCAGGAGCAGTTACCCTCCCAGCATGTAGGACTGTGTACACCACCCCAGTACATTGATCTGTAAACCAGGAGCAGTTACCCTCCCAGCATTTAGGACTGTGTACACCACCCCAGTACATTGATCTGTAACCCAGGAGCAGTTACCCTCCCAGCATGTAGGACTGTGTACCCCACCCCAATTGCATTGATCTGTAACCCAGGAGCAGTTACCCTCCCAGCATGTAGGACTGTGTACCCCACCCCAATTGCATTGATCTGTAACCCAGGAGCAGTTACCCTCCCAGCGTGTAGGACTGTGTACACCACCCCAGTGCATTGATCTGTAACCCTGGAGCAGTTACCCTCCCAGCATGTAGGACTGTGTACCCCACCCCAGTGCATTGAACTGTAACCCAGGAGCAGTTACCCTCCCAGCATGTAGGACTGTGTACCCCACCCCAGTACATTGATCTGTAACCCAGGAGCAGTTACCCTCCCAGCATGTAGGACTGTGTACGCCACCCCAGTACATTGATCTGTAACCCAGGAGCAGTTACCCTCCCAGCATGTAGGACTGTGTACACCACCCCAGTGCATTGATCTGTAACCCAGGAGCAGTTACCCTCCCAGCATGTAGGACTGTGTACCCCACCCCAGTGCATTGAACTGTAACCCAGGAGCAGTTATCCTCCCAGCATGTACGACTGTGTACCCCACCCCAGTGCATTGAACTGTAACCCAGGAGCAGTTATCCTCCCAGCATGTAGGACTGTGTACCCCACCCCAGTGCATTGAACTGTAACCCAGGAGCAGTTATCCTCCCAGCATGCAGGACTGTGTACCCCACCCCAGTGCATTGATCTGTAACCCAGGAGCAGTTACCCTCCCAGCATGTAGGACTGTGTACCCCACCCCAGTGCATTGATCTGTAACCCAGGAGCAGTTACCCTCCCAGCATGTAGGACTGTGTACCCCACACCAGTGCATTGATCTGTAACCCAGGGGCTGTTACCCTCCCAGCATGTAGGACTGTGTACACCACCCCAGTACATTAATCTGTAACCCAGGAGCAGTTACCCTCCCAGTCATGTAGGACTGTGTACCCCACCCCAGTACATTGATCTGTAACCCAGGAGCAGTTACCCTCCCAGCATGTAGGACTGTGTACACCACCCCAGTGCATTGATCTGTAACCCAGGAGCAGTTACCCTCCCAGCATGTAGGACTGTGTACACCACCCCAGTGCATTGATCTGTAACCCAGGGGCTGTTAACCTCCCAGCATGTAGGACTGTGTACCCCACCCCAGTGTATTGATCTGTAACCCAGGAGCAGTTACCCTCCCAGCATGTAGGACTGTGTTCCCCACCCCAGTACATTGATCTGTAAACCAGGAGCAGTTACCCTCCCAGCATGTAGGACTGTGTACCCCACCCCAGTACATTGATCTGTAAACAAGGAGCAGTTACCCTCCCAGCATGTAGGACAGTGTACCCCACCCCAGTACATTGATGTGTAACCCAGGAGCAGTTACCCTCCCAGCATGTAGGACTGTGTACCCCACCCCAGTACATTGATCTGTAACCCAGGGGCTGTTACCCTCCCAGCATGTAGGACTGTGTACCCCACCCCAGTGCATTGATCTGTAACCCAGGAGCAGTTACCCTCCCAGCATGTAGGACTGTGTACCCCATCCCAGTACATTGATCTGTAACCCAGGGGCTGTTACCCTCCCAGCATGTAGGACTGTGTACACCACCCCAGTGCATTGATCTGTAACCCAGGGGCTGTTACCCTCCCAGCATGTAGGACTGTGTACCCCACCCCAGTACATTGATCTGTAACCCAGGAGCAGTTACCCTCCCAGCATGTAGGACTGTGTACCCCACCCCAGTGCATTGATCTGGAAACCAGGAGCAGTTACCTTCCCAGCATGTAGGACTGTGTACCCCACCCCAGTGCATTGATCTGTAACCCAGGAGCAGTTACCCTCCCAGCATGTAGGACTGTGTACCCCACCCCAGTGCATTGATCTGTAACCCAGGAGCAGTTACACTCCCAGCATGTAGGACTGTGTACACCACCCCAGTGCATTCATCTGTAACCCTGGAGCAGTTACCCTCCCAGCGTGTAGGACTGTGTACCCCACCCCAGTGCATTGATCTGTAACCCTGGAGCAGTTACCCCCCCAGCATGTAGGACTGTGTACACCACCCCAGTACATTGATCTGTAACCCAGGAGCAGTTACCCTCCCAGCGTGTAGGACTGTGTACACCACCCCAGTGCATTGATCTGTAACCCAGGAGCAGTTACCCTCCCAGCATGTAGGACTGTGTACCCCACCCCAGTGCATTGATCTGTAACCCAGGAGCAGTTACCCCCCCAGCATGTTTGACTGTGTACCCCACCCCAGTGTATTGATCTGTAACCCAGGAGCAGTTACCCCCCCAGCATGTAGGACTGTGTACACCACCCCAGTACATTGATCTGTAAACCAGGAGCAGTTACCCTCCCAGCATGTCGGACTGTGTACACCACCCCAGTACATTGATCTGTAACCCTGGAGCAGTTACCCTCCCAGCATGTAGGACTGTGTACCCCACCCCACTGCATTGATCTGTAACCCAGGAGCAGTTACCCCCCCCAGCATGTAGGACTGTGTACCCCACCCCAGTGCATTGATCTGTAACCCTGGAGCAGTTACCCTCCCAGCATGTAGGACTGTGTACCCCACCCCAGTGCATTGAACTGTAACCCAGGAGCAGTTACCCTCACAGCATGTAGGACTGTGTACACCACCCCAGTGCATTGATCTGTAACCCAGGGGCTGTTACCCTCCCAGCATGTAGGACTGTGTACCCCACCCCAGTGCATTGATCTGTAACCCAGGAGCAGTTACCCCCCCCAGCATGTAGGACTGTGTACCCCACCCCAATTGCATTGATCTGTAACCCAGGAGCAGTTACCCCCCCCAGCATGTAGGACTGTGTACACCACCCCAGTGCATTGATCTGTAACCCAGGAGCAGTTACCCTCCCAGCATGTAGGACTGTGTACACCACCCCAGTACATTGATCTGTAACCCAGGAGCAGTTACCCCCCCAGCATGTAGGACTGTGTACACCACCCCAGTGCATTGATCTGTAACCCAGGAGTAGTTACCCTCCCAGCATGTAGGACTGTGTACCCCACCCCACTGCATTAATCTGTAACCCAGGAGCAGTTACCCTCCCAGCATGTAGGACTGTGTACACCACCCCAGTGCATTGATCTGTAACCCAGGAGCAGTTACCCTCCCAGCATGTAGGACTGTGTACCCCACCCCAGTACATTGATCTGTAACCCAGGAGCAGTTACCCTCCCAGCATGTAGGACTGTGTACACCACCCCAGTACATTAATCTGTAACCCAGGAGTAGTTACCCTCCCAGCATGTAGGACTGTGTACCCCACCCCACTGCATTAATCTGTAACCCAGGAGCAGTTACCCTCCCAGCATGTAGGACTGTGTACACCACCCCAGTGCATTGATCTGTAACCCAGGAGCAGTTACCCTCCCAGCATGTAGGACTGTGTACCCCACCCCAGTACATTGATCTGTAACCCAGGAGCAGTTACCCTCCCAGCATGTAGGACTGTGTACACCACCCCAGTGCATTGATCTGTAACCCAGGAGCAGTTACACTCCCAGCATGTAGGACTGTGTACCCCAACCCCAGTACATTGATCTGTAACCCAGGAGCAGTTACCATCCCAGTCATGTAGGACTGTGTACACCACCCCAGTACATTGATCTGTAAACCAGGAGCAGTTACCCTCCCAGCATGTAGGACTGTGTACCCCACCCCAGTGCATTGATCTGTAACCCAGGAGCAGTTACCCTCCCAGCATGTAGGACTGTGTACCCCACCCCAGTGCATTGATCTGTAACCCAGGAGCAGTTACCCTCCCAGCATGTTGGACTGTGTACCCCACCCCAGTGCATTGATCTGTAACCCAGGAGCAGTTACCCTCCCAGCATGTAGGACTGTGTACACCACCCCAGTGCATTGATCTGTAACCCAGGAGCAGTTACCCTCCCAGAATGTAGGACTGTGTACCCCACCCCAGTGCATTGATCTGTAACCCAGGAGCAGTTACCCCCCCCAGCATGTAGGACTGTGTACCCCACCCCAGTGCATTGAACTGTAACCCAGGAGCAGTTACCCTCACAGCATGTAGGACTGTGTACCCCACCCCAGTGCATTGATCTGTAACCCAGGGGCTGTTACCCTCCCAGCATGTAGGACTGTGTACACCACCCCAGTGCATTGATCTGTAACCCAGGAGCAGTTACGCTCCCAGCATGTAGGACTGTGTACCCCACCCCAGTGCATTGATCTGTAACCCAGGAGCAGTTACCCCCCCCAGCATGTAGGACTGTGTACCCCACCCCAATTGCATTGATCTGTAACCCAGGAGCAGTTACCCCCCCCAGCATGTAGGACTGTGTACACCACCCCAGTGCATTGATCTGTAACCCAGGAGCAGTTACCCTCCCAGCATGTAGGACTGTGTACACCACCCCAGTACATTGATCTGTAACCCAGGAGCAGTTACCCCCCCAGCATGTAGGACTGTGTACACCACCCCAGTGCATTGATCTGTAACCCAGGAGTAGTTACCCTCCCAGCATGTAGGACTGTGTACCCCACCCCACTGCATTAATCTGTAACCCAGGAGCAGTTACCCTCCCAACATGTAGGACTGTGTACACCACCCCAGTGCATTGATCTGTAACCCAGGAGCAGTTACCCTCCCAGCATGTAGGACTGTGTACCCCACCCCAGTACATTGATCTGTAACCCAGGAGCAGTTACCCTCCCAGCATGTAGGACTGTGTACACCACCCCAGTACATTAATCTGTAACCCAGGAGTAGTTACCCTCCCAGCATGTAGGACTGTGTACCCCACCCCACTGCATTAATCTGTAACCCAGGAGCAGTTACCCTCCCAGCATGTAGGACTGTGTACACCACCCCAGTACATTAATCTGTAACCCAGGAGCAGTTACCCTCACAGCATGTAGGACTGTGTACACCACCCCAGTACATTAATCTGTAACCCAGGAGCAGTTACCCTCACAGCATGTAGGACTGTGTACACCACCCCAGTGCATTGATCTGTAACCCAGGAGCAGTTACCCTCACAGCATGTAGGACTGTGTACACCACCCCAGTACATTAATCTGTAACCCAGGAGCAGTTAACCCTCACAGCATGTAGGACTGTGTACACCACCCCAGTGCATTGATCTGTAACCCAGGAGCAGTTACACTCCCAGCATGTAGGACTGTGTACCCCAACCCCAGTACATTGATCTGTAACCCAGGAGCAGTTACCATCCCAGTCATGTAGGACTGTGTACACCACCCCAGTGCATTGATCTGTAAACCAGGAGCAGTTACCCTCCCAGCATGTAGGACTGTGTACACCACCCCAGTGCATTGATCTGTAACCCAGGAGCAGTTACCCTCACAGCATGTAGGTCTGTGTACCCCACCCCAGTGCATTGATCTGTAACCCAGGAGCAGTTACCCTCCCAGCATGTAGGACTGTGTACCCCACCCCAGTGTATTGATCTGTAACCCAGGAGCAGTTACCTTCCCAGCATGTAGGACTGTGTACCCCACCCCAGTGCATTGATCTGTAACCCAGGAGCAGTTACCCTCCCAGCATGTAGGACTGTGTACCCCACCCCTGTACATTGATCTGTAACCCTGGAGCAGATACCCTCCCAGTATGTAGGACTGTGTACCCCACCCCAGTGCATTGATCTGTAACCCAGGAGCAGTTACCCTCCCAGCATGTAGGACTATGTACACCACCCCAGTACATTGATCTGTAACCCAGGAGCAGTTACCCTCCCAGCATGTAGGACTGTGTACCCCACCCCAGTGCATTGATCTGTAACCCAGGAGCAGTTACCCTCCCAGCATGTAGGACTGTGTACCCCAACCCCAGTGTATTGATCTGTAACCCAGGAGCAGTTACCCTCCCAGCATGTAGGACTGTGTACACCACCCCAGTGCATTGATCTGTAACCCAGGAGCAGTTACCCTAGCTCCATGTAGGACTGTGTACACCACCCCAGTGTATTGATCTGTAACCCTGGATCAGTTACCCTCCCAGCATGTAGGACTGTGTACCCCACCCCAGTGCATTGATCTGTAACCCTGGTGCAGTTACCCTCTCAGCATGTAGGACTGTGTACCCCACCCCAATTGCATTGATCTGTAACCCTGGAGCAGTTACCCTCCCAGCATGTAGGACTGTGTACACCACCCCAGTGTATTGATCTGTAACCCAGGAGCAGTTACCATCCCAGCATGTAGGACTGTGTACCCCACCCCAGTACATTGATCTGTAACCCAGGAGCAGTTACCATCCCAGCATGTAGGACTGTGTACCCCACCCCAATTGCATTGATCTGTAAAACAGGAGCAGTTACCCTCCCAGCATGTAGGACTGTGTACACCACCCCAGTGCATTGACCTGTAACCCTGGAGCAGTTACCCTCCCAGCATGTAGGACTGTGTACCCCACCCCAATTGCATTGATCTGTAAACCAGGAGCAGTTACCCTCCCAGCATGTAGGACTGTGTACCCCACCCCAATTGCATTGATCTGTAAAACAGGAGCAGTTACCCTCCCAGCATGTTGGACTGTGTACCCCACCCCAGTGCATTGATCTGTAACCCAGGAGCAGTTACCCTCCCAGCATGTAGGACTGTGTACCCCACCCCAGTGCATTGATCTGTAACCCAGGAGCAGTTACCCTCCCAGCATGTAGGACTGTGTACACCACCCCAATACATTGATCTGTAAACCAGGAGCAGTTACCCTCCCAGCATGTAGGACTGTGTACCCCACCCCAGTACATTGCTCAGTAACACTGTGTGAGATCCCTGCCCAGTGTGGGGAAACTTGCAGCCCGTTCTGGAACTGACAGGATGTACAGCTCCCACCCATTTACAGCTCCATATCTCCATTGTTGCCATGACAAGGGGGTGCTGTGCGTATGAACCTCACTGCCAGAAAGAGATCGTGGGGGACTCAGTTTAATATCATCACATGGGAGGGGTTTGGGGTATAGACAGAGAGGGGGAGACTGAGAGACAGTGTCATGGAAGGATGTGTTCCCAGGTTTCAGAATGCTGAAATATAGACACTTCGATAGCATCCTGTAACAAGAGCCTGTCTTCCCAGGAAAAATGGGAAAGTGGGATATTGGTGTGAGATCAGATGATGGAGAGTTTTGTATGAGCATTTGTTCTCCAGCTTTGTAAATGGAGTCGTTCATGCCTGGAGGTACACCCCATCACCCAGATCCCCCTGGATATTCCGTGATCCCTGACACTGATGTCATTTTTAAAAGCATAATGGTCACACGATTGAGCTTTCTCAGCTTGGAGGGGCCCTGCACAGTTTACCCCGAGCATGGCAGATAAGGGACAATTACACCACGGTTTGTCAACAGGGGCACGGAGGTCCTGGTGGATGGGCTAGTACAGGGGGCGACCATTCTCTTCTCAGAGGGGGTGACACCACCAGACCCACCGAGCATGGTCTGAGCTCCCCACCCAGCTCAGTACAGTATCTGTGGTCTGAAGAAATACCCAGCAATACAGTGCAAGCATCAATAACCTTCCCCACTCTGTCAGGATAAGGGTCACCATATTCCCTCTGCTCCCTCACACTCACTGTATATCTGTTATAGCACCGACCCCCGAACAAGGCTCATGGTCCACCACACTCACTGCCTCATGCTGCACCTTCTCTCTCTGTCTCAGTCTCTCCCTCTCTCTCCCCCCCTCCCTCCACTTCACCCCCACACTAATAACACTGCATGGATACAACACTGTGGACTGGCTCCCTCCAGACACCTCACCATGCCCCCCTCCCCACCTATACCAGCACTAACAGCAGGACCACCCACTCCCACCCTCACTCTCTCCCTCCCTTCCTCCCATTCCAGGAGAAACAGCCTGAAAGAGGACAGAAAGGGCCAAGCCGGGTGGTGGAGTGCCCGATATCCGTTCCCTCACCCCCCTCCCCCCGCCATGTGGGGAGGACCCTGGTACGAGCCGGAGAGGATCGGGACGCCTCGTGTGGAGATTCGGAAACATCCAAGTCCCACCGACCGAGTAAGGAGCAATGTTCATTGAAGGGCAATTCTCACTTTAAACCCACTGGCAGCTCCGTTTCCCCCGGGCACAACTTAGAAGCCATGGCCCTGATGCCATCTCCCTTTTGTGTCGAGCTGGTACAAAGGGAATCCCCACGGTCTCGGTGGGCAGGAGGGTGGGCTCACATCACATCGTCTCCACCACCTCCCAGGAAGGGAGCACGGAGACTCCCTCCTACACCTCCTCCTGTAAACAGCTCAGATACTGAAACTGATCTGTGATAGTTACTGCTCTCCCCACCTGCCCTGATATCTTCAACAATCTGTGCTCATATACACCCAGGGCCCTCTGCTCCTGCACCCCCTTTATAACGGTACAGCCTGTTTTAAACTGTCTTTCATTGTCTTTCCGACCAAAGTGTCTCACCTCAAACTGCTCTGCACTGATCCCCATCTGCCCGAAAACTACTCCAACGTATCACTGTCCTGTCAGAGTTCCACACTGTCCTCCATAGACTTCAGAGTTCTTCCAGGTTCGCTGCCACCTACAAACATTGAGATTGTTATAGTGTCACAGTCCCCATGAAACAACTGAAATCCTGCCCCACATACACGAGTGTGAGCAAGTGAAATACTGATATATTCCTATGGACAAAGTCTAATAATGACATACTGTCAATGGAGCAACAAAACTCCTGACACACACCAGACGGAGCGAATGAAATATTGACAAACCACAGAGCAAGAGGAATCCGGATAGGTCCCACTTATCGATATTCATCAGGGTATAATGTGATGGAGTTGAAAGTGTGTACTATACCTTTAAGAGAGAGGGAATGCTGTTCTGAACTGAGAGCTTACAAACTCCTGTGATACGAGAGGGTGGCAGACCCTGAAACAGTATATTGCTATAGAGCTGGAGTCGGGTAATAAGCAGTTAAGAGAAAGAGAGTCCCAGAATTGTGAATAGTTGATGTAAAATGTTCACTTTCAGAGTGAAAAAAACGAAATTGATCGTTTTATTTAAACAGTGGAATTTGGCAGATCTGTCCCTCATATTTTAATAGTTTACGAGGCGAATTGAGCATTTCTTTATGTTTCATTTAAGTTACCAGATGAGCTTCACGCCGTGTCCTAACCATCCCCGTGTGTGTATCTGTGTGTCTCTGTGTGGGGCAGCTCTGGCACTCTCAGTGGTGCTTAAAGTGCTGCAATGCCACCCTCTGCTGGCCTCCACACGCCACTGCACAGGCATTGGCGGAGGGTGAAAACCAACAGGGATTCATTCAGAGAGGGGGAGGGAGAGGGCAGCTGCTCGCAGCACCATCCAAACTGATGTCTTATCCATGTACTGATCTAAATGTCTTTTAAATGTTGTAACTGTCCCTGTTTTCACCACTTCCTCTGGAAGTTCATTCCACACACAAGCCAGCTTCTGTCTAAAATAATTACCTCTCATGACTTTCGTAAATCTTTTTTCCTCGCACCTTGAAAATCCCTCAATTTTGAATCCTCAACTCTAGAGAAAAGACATCAGTCCTTCAGCTTCTCTGTACCCCTCATTAATTTATAAACCTCTGTAAAGTTACTGCTTAATCTCATATTCTTCAGTGAAAAAAGTCCCAGCCGATCCAGCCTCTCCTTGTAGCTCACTCCCTCCTTTCCCAGCAACATCCAGGCTAATCTCTTCTCAATCCTCTCCAGCTTAATAATATCAAGGTCAATAATATCAAAGTGAATAGTCAAGGTATTTTCTAAGGGTACGGGGAGTCCAAAACTAGAGGACATAGGGTTAAGGTGAGAGGGGAAACATTTAAATGTGACCTAAGGGGCAAATTTTTCACCCAGAGGGTGGTGTGCCTATGGAATGAGCGGGCAGGGTGACCAGACTAGACACAGTATTCTAGAAGAGATCTCAACAATGTCTTGTACAACCACAACATGACATCCCCATTCCGATACTCAAAGGGTCTGACCAATGAAGGCATGTGTGTTAAACACCTTCTTAACCACACTATCTATATGAGATGCAAATTTTAAAGAATTATACCTGACGGCCTAGGTTTCTGTACTACAGCACTGCCAAAGGCCCTGCTTTTAATTGTATAGGTCCTGCTGTTGTTTGATTTACCAAATCCAATACCTCGCATTAATCCAAACTAAACTCCATCCGCCACCCCTCAGCCCAGTGAGTGACATTACTGTCACCTCAACCTCTCCCTTCAATTTTAAAATGCCCATCCCTCTCCAGGAGGCCTACACACTCCGGCCTTGAGTTTCACAAAGACCCTGAGCTTGGGTTGCCTTGTGTGGTTAGGGGGAGGAGGGACAGATTGCAGACACAGTCAGTGGGGAGGAGAGGCTGGACAGTAATCAGTGGCCTGGTATCATTTCATGGTTTTAGGAAAAGGGGAGTCGCACGTGAGAGTTGGGTAAGAGTGATCGGTGTTTTGGGGTCAGAAATTAAGCTCTTCCTTCGTCTCTGGTGTTCAGTAATAAATATCTATTTGAGACCCTTCATTGGGCAGAGTGTGTTTGCAGGATTTCTTTCCTTAATATTGTAGACTATAGATAATAGCGATTAAAGATTTTTATAGTTAATTTTGATGGCACAGCACGTACCCTCAATATCCTACAGTTGAGAACAACTATCTTGCGTTTGCTTAACAATACAAAGTGTTTTGTGCAGTTCAGTAATGGGAACCTGATTATAATAAATCCACACTGAGCTGAAAGTGGGCAATAAAATATGACCCAACATCTGGGTATGGTAGTGTCGTGGGTAGTGGCCCTGTCTATGAGCCAGAGCTCTGGATTTGATTCCAATTCCTGTACTAGTGTTCCTAGCTCTGGACTAGAAGGCCTGGATTCAAGTCCTGCCTGTTGCAGAGGTATGTCCCAGCATGTCAGAACAGTCTGATGAACAAACACACAGGAGAATAATGTTACAGCTTTATGGGTATTGTTGAGTGATGCTAGTGTCCCTACCTCCGGGCACAAAGGTCCAGGCGTAAAGCCCACAGAAGTGTCTCAGGATACATCTGAACAAACTGATTAAAATGGATTTAAAATTGTGACTTGATGGAGAAGGAAGAGGTGTCAATATTGCATTTCAGAATTTAGCCCAGAATGAGTGAAAGTACATCCATCCGTGTTGATTGGGGTCACATTTCACAGCAGTGAAGGGTTTATAAAGTCAAAATGGCCATGGATAGGGTGAGTAGTCAGGGGTTTTTCCCCAGGTTAGGGTCGTCCAAAAATAGAGGGCATTGCTGGAAAGTGAGAGGGGAAAGATTTTGAGGAGGCCTAAAGGGCACCATTTCACACAGAGGGTGGTGTGCGTATGGAATGAGCTGCCAGAGGAAGTGGTGGTGGCTGGTACAACTACAGCATCTAGGTACTGAGAGACCTGGTGAGCTTCTCCAGCAATTCCTGTATTTCTTTTAAAAATGCATTCAGTTTAACACAGGTATTCTGAATAAATTAAACATTTTTATTTTTTAATGACGCAGGGACATATAAATATATCTTCAAATTGACCGAGACCATTTTCTGTGAAGGGTATGGCTCTGTGTATGACAGCAGCAATGATGCACCGACATGGAACAGGGAATGTGATGGAGACATAGTTTGGACAATGTACAAGGAGACCTCACATGGTCCAGTTTGGGAGAGGATGACATTACTGTGTGATTCAACTCAGAGAGTGAGAAAATGTAATCTGCCTGAGAAGGAATGGCCTATTGCACTCTCTCTCCTTCATTGTTCCTCATCACAGCAATGTGTGCGAGCTAAAAAAAAAACCTCGACAGTCATCGTTACCATTCTTATTTTTATGGAATCCCTGCAGTGTGGAAACAGGCCCTTCGACCCAACAAGTCCATACCAACCTTCCCAAACCATTCCCCTATACTTACCCCTGACTAATTCACATAACCAAGATTTCCCTGAACATTACAGACAATTTAGCATGACCAACCCACCGAACCTACACAGTTTGTGGTCGGAAACTAGATCACCCATTAGAAGTTCACACAGGTAAGGGGAGAATGTGCAAACTCCACACAGACAGTCACCCAAGGCTGGAATCGACCCCAAGTCCCTGGTGCTGTGAGGCAGCAGTGCTAACCACCGTGCTACCCTTTGGATGATCCCGAACCAGAATTCACTGGAATCTACTCACTGCCTAAAGCAAAGGGAGTTCAGCCAAATCCAAACTCTCCCAGGATGAAATCACATTGCTAGCAGCTTGTGTGAGTACAATATCTTCAGAAGCAGAATAACGTTTTGGACAATCTCACAATTTTTCCATTGTCATGAGTTCCAATAATAATTTGGACCAAGTTCTTTCAAGTTAAAATTGTGTGTGTGTGTGTGTGTGTGTGTGTGTCTCAGTGTGTGTGTGTGTATGTGTGTGTGTCTGTGTGTGTGTGTCAGTGTGTGTGTGTGTGTGTGTGTATATGTGCGTGTGTGTCAGTGTGTGTGTGTGTGTGTGTGTGTGTGTGTGTGTGTGTGTGTGTGTCTCAGTGTTTTTAGAATGGGAAATATTGATTATATAATTACAATATCCAAACGGTTTGCCATTCAGCTTTCCACCATATTTTGAGTAACATTGCTCTGGATCATAAACGTGTTGCTTTAGCAGATTAAAGAAACGAGCCTGACTTGTTCCTAAAACTGACCCTGACCCAGTCTGAGACCGATATGATCGGCCATATCACCGACCTGGTTACATTTAACATTTGTTGTGAGCAGTGGAAGAGTGGGACTAGAAAAGGAAACAGTGACCCAAAAGTCGGGGAATGATAGACGGGTGAGCCTGATGTCAGTGGTGGGTAAGTTGTTGGAGGGGTTTCAAAGGGATAGCATTTACATACATTTGGGAAGGCAAGGGCTGATTGGGGTAGACAACGTGTCTTTCTGTATGAGAAATCATGTCTCATTAATTTGGCTGAGTTTTTTGAAGAGATGACAAAGAAGATTGATGAAGGCAGTTTGGTAGACATTGTCTATATGGACTTCAGCAAGGTGTTCATTTAAAGAACAAAGAACAAAGAAAATTTACAGCCCAGGAACAGTCCCTTCGCCCTCCAAGCCTGAGCCGATCCAAATGTACTGTCTAAATCTGTCGGTCAATTCCTAAGCATCTGTATCCCTCTGCTCCCCACCTACTCATGCATCTGTCCAGACGCATCTTAATTGAATCTACCGTGCCTGCCTCCACCACCTCTGCTAGCAACACGTTCCAAACGCCCACCACCCTCTGTGTGAAGTACTTACCGCGTGTATCCCCTTTAAATATTCCACCTCTCACTTTGAAAGCACGACCTCTCATTACTGAATCCTTCAACCTGGGAAAAAGTTGATCTCTATCCACCCTGGCTATACCCTTCATGATTTTGCAAACGTTAATCAGGTCCCCCCTCAATCTCCTTTTATCTAGTGAAAATAAACCTAGCCTACTCAGCCTGCCTTCATAGCTAGTATTTCATT
Source organism: Chiloscyllium punctatum (assembly GCF_047496795.1). Lineage (NCBI taxonomy): Eukaryota > Metazoa > Chordata > Chondrichthyes > Orectolobiformes > Hemiscylliidae > Chiloscyllium > Chiloscyllium punctatum. Next base: position 69,580,440 of record NC_092768.1, on the reverse strand, counting down.
CTGATTGGAAGACAGATTAGTAAGTTTCAGTCACATAAGATACAGAGGAAGCCAGTCACAAATGACGTGAAGGAAGAGGGATATTTTTTAGCCTGGAAGCTTGTGAGCAGCAGTGTGCTGCAAGAATCAGTACTGAGTTCACTGCATTTCATCATTTATGTAAAGGATTTAGATGTGAATATTGGGGCCATAGTTAGTAAGTTTACAGATGACATTAGAAAGGTGGTGTAGTAGATTATCTCAGAGTACAACTAGACCACAATTAGATGGGACAAAGGGGCAAGGAGTGACAGATGAAGTCTAATTTAGATAAATATGAAGCTTTGCATTTTGGGAAGGTAAATCAGGGCAGATATTATATACTTCATGGTCAGGTCCTGGGGCATGTTGTGAAACAAAGGGACATAGGGCTGCAGGTGCATTGTTCCTTGAACGTGGAGTCGCAGGTAGAGAGTGTGGTGCTGAACACATTTGGCACATTTGCCTTAATCAGTCAGAGCATTGAGTATAGGAGTTGTGGTGGTATGTTGTATCTGTACAGGATGGTGGTGAGGCCACTTTAAGAATACTGCGTACAATTCGGTTTTCTGCAGAAATGACTTACACGGATGTTCCAGGACTGGAGGTTTAAGCTTTAGGGAGAGTTTGATTAGGTTGAGGTGTTTCCCCCTGGAGTGTCAGAGGCTGAAGGGTGACATTGTGGACGTTTATATAATCATCAGAGGCATGGATATTCTGAACAGCCACGTTCTGCTCTCCAGGATTGGGGAGTCCAGAACAAGAGGGCATAGGCTGAAGGTGAGGGGGATTGATTTAGAAGGGACCTGAAGATAAATGTTTCACACAGAGAGTGGTGTGTGTACAGAAAGTGCTGTCAGAGGAAGTGCTGAAGGCGGTTACAACCGCACATTTAAAAAGTATCTGAAAGAAGAGGGATATTGGCCAAATGCTGGCAAATGGGACTAGATCGGATTTGATATCTGATCGCAGTGAACAGGTTGGACTAACGGGTCTGCTTTCGTTCTGCATGACTCTCTGATTCTATAAGAGGGATGGTGAAAAATTCTGTAAGGTCCTTTCAAGTCGGACTTCTCTTCTCTGGAAGTTTATCGTGCCTCTATGTTCACATTGATTGAAAGCTGCATTAGTTAAATATTTGACAAAGAAGTGAGTCACGAATATTGGGATACAGACAGGAAAGTGGGGCTGAGACCCCAACCTGATCAGCCACAATCTTCGTTCCTGGTGGAGAAGGCTCAAAGTATCTAATGACCCACTCCTGCTCCCACGTCCCATGTTCCTGTGTGCCATTCAGCCCCTCATACCTGCTAGACAGGAACAGTTGAAGGCCACTTGCTCCTATAACCTGGTGCACAGAACCAGAGCAGACCATTCAGTCCCTCAAGACTGTCACACACGCTTTGAGGTGATTTGGAAAATGTAATTGGAAAATCCAGGCTGGGTATGAAAGAGGCCCCTCATCTCTCTTTAGAAAGCTTCCCCTATCTGCAGCTTGAGCTCCATTTGTTGGTCATGTTGTAGACCCAGATTCACTGTGAATACAGCCCACATACCTCACCCAGAGATGGCTCACAAAATCATCTAGTCTCCCTGACTGCAATATGCAATACCAGAATCATTCATAAAAATAACACCCACTAACTTTCCAATAACAGAAGGGGAGAATATCAGAAACAGGGGCATGTCGTTCACTCCCCAAACCTGCCTTGCCCTTCACTAAGATCATGGCTGATCTGCTCCTGGCCTCAAATCCTCTTTCATACCCAATTCTTCATAGCCCTCACCTCTCTGACAGGTCAATATCTATCTACCTCCTCTTCAAATACTTTCAGTCATCTAGCTCCCTGAACACTCTTGAGAAGAGAAATCCTGACATTCAATCCCACCTGTTTGAAGAAAACACGTGCTGCTCCTATATCATGGACTATTGATATGAAAAAAAGAGGTTCCCGGTAAAAATGAATGGCCCTGATATCAAGACAATGGTTGACATCTGTTGACATCAAGGAGCTGAACTTAATGGGAATCAGAGTAAACTCTCCAGTGTTTGGAGTCAAACATGGCACAAAGGAAGATGTTCATCATCTCAGTCCTGGGTCACCTCTGTGGGAGATCCTCAGGGTAGCTTCCTCTTCACAAACATGAGCTGCTTCATCAATGTCTCCCCACCCTCACCCGCCCCACCATAAGATCAGAAGTGGGGATGGTCACTGAAGATTCAACAATGTTCAGAACGTTTTGTCCCCCGTCAGCTCCTGAATTGGTCTGTGTCTGTGTGCAGCAAGACCCAGACTCCATTGAGGCTTGTGCTGCTGAAGTATCAGTAACATTCATATACCAGCACTGCCTGACACTGCACATTGCCACAATAAAACAAGAGTTCATTCAGCACCTCACTCTGGTTTCACAGGAATATGAGGAAGTCGTTCAGCCCATTGACGTTACTGGAGATGACCTGGGATAGCCTATTCAGTGCCTCCAGCCTATTACTCAGGAGGAGAAGAAGTCTAGTATGATGGACCACAACAGAGCACCTCGAAAATATTTGATGGCAATAGCCTAGATTTTTATGTTTTCTTATTTTAAAGGAAATGTAAAGTGTCTGTTCCAGATGCAATGTGACTGGTCAAACTACTCGGTGTGAAGCAAAACACCATCTATTTCAACACGAAAGAAGAAATAACACCACAGAAAGAGGAATTTAGAATAACGTAATTGTATTGACAGCTTAACAGAATAATAGATCTAGGAACTATTACTAATGAACTGTTCCAATATAGGGAAATCCCATAAACACAGCCCTTGGCAAAAAGAAATATTCAGACACAGAATGTCACAAATATTTCTCCAATCCAGGAATTAAAAACAGCATCAAGAGAAAATTCAGAGAGAGCGGCAGCCAGGAAACTTATGAAAGGATTGGACACTCTGGCAGGAGGGAACATATTTCCGTTGATGGGGGAGTGCCGAACCAGAGGACACAACTTAAAAATACGGGGTAGACCATTTAGGACAGAGATGAGGAGAAACTTCTTCACCCAGAGAGTGGTGGCTGTGTGGAATGCTCTGCCCCAGAGGGCAGTGGAGGCCCAGTCTCTGGACTCATTTAAGAAAGAATTGGATAGAGCTCTTAAAGATAGTGGAGTCAAGGGGTACGGAGATAAGGCTGGAACAGGATACTAATTAGGAATGATCAGCCATGATCATATTGAATGGCGGTGCAGGCTCGAAGGGCAGAATGGCCTACTCCTGCATCTATTGTCTATTGTCTATTGTCTATTGAAACATTCCCTGAAGCTTCCAACTCTGTGGAGACCCCAATAGTTTCTGATGTTACTGAGAAACCAAAACACAGAGATCCTTATCTGTGAGAGCTGGCCACACCCATTCAGGCTGCATTAAAATAAACACAAGGCTTCCCTAGCTGTTACTCAAGTGGTCTTAACTAGCCAGCTTGGTAACAATCGTTCAATCTCTCTCATAAAAGAAACCAGGATAAAAATAACCTCTTTAAGCTGCAGCATTGTCACACTTGTCAGCACATCTAGCTGTTAAACAGGAACCAGGGGTAACCAGCCAGTCCCTTGGCCCTATCCAATTGGACGAGGAAGAAGCCAGTCAGTCCCTTGAGTCACTTATACAGGAACAGTAGGAGGCCATTCCCACCTCAATGCACTTACACGGGGGCAGAATGAGGTAATTGATGCTGATTCCTGATGAATGTCTTATGCCCAATACGTCGATTCTCCTGCTTCTCGGATGCTGCCTGACTTGCTGTGCTTTTCCAGCAATGACTCTCTACTCTGATCTCCAGCATTGGCAGTCATAGGTGTCTACTAAATGATGCTCTAACATGATGAACAAGTGGGGCAGAGGCTGCACAGACAGACTGTTCCACGTTGTTCCAGGTGGCTCCGTTGCTCATAATAAACATGTGGGACTTTAACATGGCTTTCTAGTGGTAAGCAGGGAAGCCATATGTCTTGTGTGAAGTCTCAAGAAGGCACCTTACATCTCTGAGAAGACAGTCTGGTGTTCTCTCTGTAGGGCGGAAGCTGGTGGGAATTGGTACCTGCTTCAGACGGAAGGTATTGTGGCTGCTGTTGGGGATTGTGAGCAACCTGACGTTCAGTACAGGGTTCACGCACCGACTGCACAATAACATGGGGAGAGTTATTTTAGGCATATAAACTATTAGGATAGTCACGTTAGACTGATAAATGGACTCTCTAAGTTCAAATAATCGTGATCTTGTTCATGTTGATCTTGTCCAGTGCACGTCCTGTTCAGTGTAACCTGTATGTCTTACTCTGTCCAAGTCTATTTCCACCCTATGATCTGTCTGGCCATGCTCACTATGATCTTCCTCCACTGCTCATAAGCAAAGTGTTTCCCTGTACTGAGGTACACGTGACAATAAATCAAACCAATCAATCCTGGGTAAAGTATGGAATTTCTCACCCTATCAATGTGTCTTTTGGAAATAAGGGATCGCTGCCACTCCTCGTGTTTCAGCATCACCATTTCTTCGTCTCTCACAGCTCTACAGATTAAACACTCAGCTTATTCACTCTATCCCCATGTTACCATCACCGGTGTCTGTCGTAAGAAGATCATTCCTTACAAAGGACATCAAATCTGCACAGAGTGCCCCTAATGCTCTCTCAGCAAGGCTCTACAACAGCAGGAAGATGGCTTTACTTATGTACTTGAATCATCTTACAATAAAGGACAGCATACCATTGACTGCATCCATTACTTACACAGGGTTTGATTCAGACCGGTCAGCATAGACTTGTGAGTGGAGATCATGCTTGCCAAATTTCTTAGAGTCCTTTGGTGAAGTGACCAAGAATGTTGATGAGGGCAGAGCGGTTAACGTAGTTTCTATCGATTTCAGTAAGGCCTTCGATAAGTTTCCACATGGCAGGCTGCTCTGGAAGGTTCCATCACGTAGAATACTGGGGGAAATTGGCCAATTGGATACACAGTTGGCTTGTTGATAGGTAGCAGAGGGTTTACTGGAAGGATGCTTGTCAGACTGGAGGTTGGGTCCATAGCTGTTTGTTATCTATGATTTGGTTGAGAATGTACAAGGCATGATTAGTAAGTTTGCAGATGACACTAAAGTAAGTGGCAGCATGATCAGTGAGGAAGTTTATAAGAAATTGCAGCAGGACTTTAATCAGGTGGGGAAGTGGGCTGAGAAATGGCAAATGGAATTTCATATAGATGTGTGAGGTCTTGCAGTTTGGAATCTCAAATCAAGGTGGGAGTTTCACGGTGAATGGGCGGGCCTTAAGGGGTGTAATGGGCAGAGAGACCTTGTAATTCATGTGCACAGTTCCCTGACAGTGGAGTCACAGGTAGGCATTGAGTATAGAAGTTGGGAATTTATGTTGCAGTTACACAGGACATTGGTAAGGCCGCACTTGGAGTATTCTGTTCAGTTTTGTCAACTTGTTATAGGGAGGATATCATGAAATTAGAAAGAGTGCAGAAGAAATCTACAAGGACGTTGCCAGAACCCAATGGTCTGAGTTATAGGGAAAGGTTGGACAAGTTAGGACCTTTTCTTTAGAGTGTAGGAGACTGAGGGGGACCTTATAGAGCTGTATAAGATCATGAGGGATATGGATAGGGTGAATGATCTCAGTCTATTCCAAAGTTTAGAGAATCAAAGACGAGAGGGGACCAGTTTAAGGTTAAAGGGGAAGGAATAAAAGGGAACCTGAGGGACCACTTATTTACATAAATGGCTGGTACGTGGATGAGCTGCCAGAAGATGTGGCTGAGGGGGGTGTATTAACAACATTTCAAAAGCATTTGGATAAATATGTGGATAGGAAAGGACTAGAATGATATGGGCCAACTGCAGGGAAATGGGGTTAGTGTGGATGGACATTTGCAAGGTGGAGTCAAATCCCTTTGTTAATTAAAACCAAACACCCAGAAAAGCTCGCCTCACATCGTAATCTGTTAACATATGAGTGACACAGATCTCCTACATTCCACTATTTAAACAAAAATTAACAAGTTCGTTTCTTAACTTTTATAGTGAACACTAAACAAAAACTATTCGCAAATACAAGCCCCTCTTTTCTTAGCTACTTACTATCTGACTCCAACTCTGTAAAAAATATGCTGTTCCAACAACCCACATATTAAACGTTACAATCTCAAGACCACACAGTCTCTATCTTCCCCGCTGTGTTCACTCTTTCAGCTGCTGATCTCCCTGGGTCATTTTTTTTTAATGCAAGTACGTTTTACATGAACATGTGTCTTTGATAGAGAGTGTTTGAGATGGCCAGTTAGCACTCCTGCTCTACAGCATTTAATCTGCTGTTGGATGGCAGCGGCTCTCCCTCTATTTTCAAAATGCTGGATTTATTTACTTCCCATGATACAATAATAATCATATTTTGATTGATTTCCAGGTGTACGAATAATAATATTCAAATTCCATTGGCTTCGGATATTCTGAGCATTATTTAAAGTCTTTGATTGCATTTGAATTGCTGTCAAAACAGCAACCAAAACTCATGCTTCCATTTCCCAGCTAATTGTTACATTTGGAACAGTCTTACCTATAGCTGGCATCTGTGGATGTACTTTCGATTCATCAAAACCCGTCCTATCTTAAAGTGAACAGACATTGATTACATTCCAGGCAGTAACACATCCCGGGCTATCTGTTATTCTGTATACTAACCTCCTTGAACCCCTCGATTAGATTCCAGGCTGTAACTCACTCCGAGATATCCGTTAATCTGTATATAAACAACCCTGAACCCCTCAATTACATTCCAGGCTGTAATTGAGTCCGAGGTATCTGTTAATCTGCATATAAACCACCCTGAACCCCTCAATTAGATTCCGGTCTGTAACACACCCCAGAATATCTGTTATTATGGATATAAACCACGCTGAACACGTCGATTCGATTCCAGGCTGTAACTTCCTGTCAGGGTTGAAAGGGAAGGCTGGTAGTTATAGGGAATGCTGGCTGACTAATGAAATTGAGGGTTTCGTTCAGAAAAAGAAGGAAGCATATGTCAGGTATAGATCGAGTGAATCCTTAGAAGAGTAGAAAGGAAGTAGGAGTATACTTAAGAGGGAAATCAGGAGGGCAAAACGCAGACATGAGATAGCTTTGGAAAATAGAATTAAGGTGATTCCAAAGTGTTTTTACAAATATATTAAGGCCAAAGGGTAACTAGGGAGAGAATAGGGCCCCTCTAAGATCAGTAAGGCGTCCTTTGTGTGGAGCCACAGAAAATGGGGGAGATAGTAAATGAATATTTTGCATCAGTATTTACTGTGGAAAAGGATATGGAAGATATAGGCTGCAGGGAAATCGATGTTCACATCTTGCAAAATGTTGCAGATATACAGAGGAGGAAGTGCCGGAGGTCTTGAAATGGTAAAAGGTGGATAAATCCCCAGGTCCTGATGAGGTGTACCTGAGAACTCTGTGGGAAGCTAGAGAAGTGATTGCTGGGCCTCTTGCTGAGATATTTGTATCATCAATAGTCACAGGTGAGATGCTGGAAGACTAGAGGTTGGCAAACATGGTGCCAATATTTAAGAAGGGCGGTAAAGACAAGCCAGGGAACTGTAGACCAGTGAGCCTGACCTCGGCAGTGGGAAAGTTGCTGGAGGGAATCCTGAGGGACAGGATGTACATGAATTTGGAAAGGCAAGGACTGATGCGGGATAGTTAACATGGCTTTGTGCATGGGAAATCATGTCTCACAAACTTGATTGAGTTTTTTGAAGAAGTAAAAAAGAAGATTGATAAGGGCAAAGCAGTAGCAGTAGATGTGATCCATATGAACTTCAGTAAGGCATTCGACAAGGTTCCCCATGGCAGACTGATTAGCAAGGTTAGATGTCATGGAATACAGGGCGAAGTCGCCATTTAGATACAGAACTGGCTCAAAGGTAGAAGACAGAAGGTGGTGGTGGACGGTTGTTTTTCAGACTGGAGACCTGTGACCAGTGAAATGCCACAAGGATCGGTGCTGGGCCCTCTACTTTTTGTCATTTATATAAATGATTTGGATGCGAGCATAAGAGGTCCAGTTCATAAGTTTGCAGATGACACCAAAATTGCAGGTGTAGTGGACATGGAAGAGGGTTTCCTCAGATTATAACAGGATCTGGACCAGATGGGCCAATGGGCTGAGAAGTGACAGATGGAGTTTAATTCAGATAAATGCGAGGTGCTGCATTTTGGGAAAGCAAATCTTAGCAGGACTTCTACATTTAATGGTGAGGTCCTAGGGTGTGTTGCTGAACAAAGAGACCTTGGAGTGCAGGTTCACAGCTCCTTGAAAGTGGAGTCGCAGGTAGATAGGATAGTGAAGAAGGCGTTTTGTATGATTTCCTTTATTGGTCAGAGTACCGATTACAGGAGTTAGGAGGACATGTTGCGGCTATACAGGACATTGGTTCGGTCACTCTTGGAGTATTGCGTGCAATTCTGTTCTCCTTCCTGTCGGAAAGATGTTGTGAAACTTGAAAGCATTCAGAAAAGATTTATAAGGATGTTGCCAGGGTTGAAGGATTGGAGCTACAGGGACAGGCTGAACAGTCTGGGGCTGTTTTCTCTGGAGAGTCGGAGGCTGAGGGGTGAACTTATCGAGGTTTACCCTGGGGTAAGGGAGTCCAGAACCACAGTGAATAGGTTTGGTTTGACAGGGGAAAGATATGAAAGAGAACTAAGGGACAACTTTTTCACGCAGAAGGTGGTACGTGTATGGAGTGAGCTGCTAGAGGAAGTGGTGGAGGCTGGTACAATTGCAACATTTAAGACGAATTTGGATGAGTATATGAATAAGAAGGGTTTGGAGGGACATGGGCCAGGTGCTGCCAGGTGGAACTAGATTGGGTTGGGATATCTGGTCGGCATGGACAGGTTGGACCGAAGGGTTTGTTTCCATGCTGTACATCTCGATGATTCTATGACTCTATAACTCACTCCGGGCGACCTGTTATTCTGCATATAAACCACCCTGAAACCCTCGATTAGATTCCAGTTTGTAAGTCACTCTGGAGTATCTGTTATTGTACATATAATCGTCCCGAATCCCCTTGATAAAATTCCAATCTGTAACTGACTTCCAATTTTAAGGGACTCTGTACATTAGCCACTTCAATCGTTTGATCAGATTCCCGTCTGTATCACACTCCTGGGTATCTGTTATTCTGTATATTAACCATCCAATCCAAACCCTGTTAAAATTGTCCACAGTGTTCAAGGATATGTACGTGAGGTGCATTAGTCAGGGGTAAATGTGGGGAAATGGATCTGGATGGGTTAATCTTCTGTGGGTCAGTGTGGTCTTGTTGGGCTGAAGGGCTTGTTTCCCCACTGTCGGGATTATATGAATCACCCGGAACCCTCTCGATTAGATTCCAACGTGTAACTCACTTCCATGTATGTGTGACTGGCATGTTTCAAAAAAATCCCAAAACCTTCAATTCTATTCCACTTCGATAAACACGAGGCGCTGCATTTTGTGAAAGCAAATTTGAGCAGGACTTATATCTTAATGGTCAAGTGCGAGGGAGAGTTGCTGAACAAAGAGACTTTGAAGTGCAGGTTCGTAGCTCCGTGAGAGTAGAGTGGCAGGCGGATAAGATAATGAAGGCAGCGTTTGGTTTGCTTTCCTTTATTGGTCAGTGTTTTGAGTATAGGCATTGAGAGGTCATGTTGTGTCTGGACTGGACATGGTTTAGGCCACTGTTGGAATATGGCATTCAATTCAGGTCTCCTTCCTATCGGAAGGATGTTGTGAAACTTGGAAGAGTTCAGAAAATATTTACAAGCAGGATGACAGGGTTAGAGGATTTGAGCCACAGGGAGAGACTTAATAGGCTGGGGCTGTTGTCCCTGGAGTGTCAGAGGCTGAGGGGTGACCTTATCAAGGTTTATAAAATCATGACGGGCATGGATAGGATAAATAGACAAAGTCTTTTCCTTGGGGTGCGGAGTAAAGAACTAAAGGGCATAGGTTTAGTGTGAGAGGTAATATGAAAGAGACCTAAGGGGCAACTTGTTCACTCAGAGGGTGGTACATGAATGGAATGAACTGTCAGAGGGAGTGGTGGGGGCTGGTATAATTGCAACATTTAAAATGCAGTTCGATGGGTATATGAATGGGAAGGTTTGGAGGGAGATGGGCCAAGTGCTTGGAAAAGAGACTAGAGTAGTTTAGGATATCTGGTCGGCATGGTCGGGTTGGACCAAAGGGTCTGTTTCCATGCTGTACATCTCTATGACTGTATGACTCCGTGATTTTGTGACTCATTCCTTGTTATCCGTTGTTCTGTATGTAAACCACCTTGAACCCCTCGATTAGATCCCAGTCTGTAACTCACTCCTGGGTATCTCTTCTGCTGTATGTAAACCCGAAACCCCTCAATTAGATTCCAGTCTGGAACTCACTCCTGAGGATCTGTTATTGGATCTGTGAAGTGATCCTTGTTGGATGTTAGGCCGAAGACAAGATAAACTAAATGGTCAAATGTTACATTGGGAGCAGGAACACAGAAAGCTGCTGGTTCATTTCTGTCCTGTTACATATCTCCAAGTTTCAGATTGGGACTGAATTTCTGTCACAATGGGGACAGTCTCAAAAGCTGTTTACTGTCCTGCATGAATGCACATTCATAACATGAATTCTCTTGCAAGATAGGAAATGGAGAAAGCTCCTGGAAGGTGTCTGTATCTCTGTGTGTGTGATTCTGTGTGTCTGTGTATGTCTGTTTGTGTGTGATTCTGTGTGCGTGTTCAATGTTTTATATATTTTCAAACTGCATTGATGTTGCCAGTCTAATTTATACACACTCAATAGACAATAGACAAAGACAATAGGTGCAAGAGTAGGCCATTCAGCCCTTAGAGTCTGCACCGCTATTCAATATGATCATGGCTGATCATTCCTAATCAGTATCCTGTTCCTACCTTATCTCCATAACACTTGATTCCACTATCTTTGAGAGCTCTATCCAACTCTTTCTTAAATGAATCCAAAGACTGGGCTTCCACTGCCCTCTGGGGCAGAGCATTCCGCATAGCCACCACTCTCTGGGTGAAGAAGTTTCTCCTCATCTCTGTCCTAAATGGTCTACCCCGTATTTTTAAGCTGTGTCCTCTGGTTCGGCACTCACCCATCAGCGGAAACATGTTTCCTGCTGCAAGAGTGTCCAATCCTTTCATAATCTTATACGTCTCAATCCGATCCCCTCTCAGTCTTCTAAACTCAAGGGTATACAAGCCCAGTCGCTGCAGTCTTTCAGTATAAGGTAATCCCACCATCCCAGGAATTCACCTCGTGAACCCCTCAATAGCCAGAAAGTCTTTCCTCAAATTTGGAGATCAGAACTGTACACAGTAGTCGTGCAGTTTTACTGATATAAAATGGTGGCTGTGGACAAATCTAAAATGTTTGCCTGACCGATTTGTGTCAGGAATACTTTCAGCAAGGGAGAGGGGGCAATGTGTCAAAAGCCATTTCCATTCATTGATGCTAGCAGAGATAGGAAATGGAGACAGCTCTTTGAAGGTGATTAAAATGCAAATCCCAGAACCTGTTTACAGTGAATGCGGAGAGACAATGTGACATTCCAGTAAAGTCTGCCTTACTTTCCAAGCTCCTAATATATGAGAGAGACATACTATACAAAACCTGATAGAGCTCAGCCACTGAATTGTAGATTTGCAGCGTTGGATCAGAATCCTGCCTGGCTAGGCCTCATCCCAAATTGAAGGGTTTCTCAAATTCCACACTGAACTTCTGTGGGTTCAAATTTGTGTTATCTACAAATAAAAGAAAATAATGCACCTTCAATTGAACAAAGCGTTTCTGGAACTTTGTGTCTCTGTTGGTTTAAGTATCTTTCAACGGGATTGAATATCAATGAGACAGTGAGTGATAGGTAGCACTATAACCAGAATGTCAGTGCAGTATAAAAGGTATATTAATACTTTCAGTGAAAGGGGAAAACAGAGGAGGATAGTCCTCAAACAAGGAAAATTGGGAGTCAGTAAAGTTGTGTAGTTTGTGACTGCATTATGTTTATTTGAGTCAAGATTTGAAACCACTTGGCCAATAGTACACTTTGTGACTCACTCCCAGTTACAAGTTATTTCACATAAAAAGGTTAACATATCCCTCGATTAGATTCCAGGCTGTAACTCACTCCGGGCTATCTGTTATTCTGTATCTAAAACTCCCTGAACTCCTCGATTAGATTCCAGGCTGTAACTAAATCCAGGGTATCTGTTATTCTGTACATAAACCATCCTAAATCCCTCGATTAGTTTCCAATCTGGAACACACTCCAGGCTATCTGTTATTCCGTATATAAACCACCCTGAACTCCTCGATTAGATTCCAGACTGTAACTGACTCCATGGCATCTGATATTCTGTACATAAACCATCCTAAACCACTCGATTAGGTTCCAACCTGAAACACATTCCAGGCTACCTGTTATTCTGTTTATAAACAACCCTGAACCCCTCAATTGGATTCCAGGCTGTAACTCACTCTGGGCTATCTGTTATTCTGTATATAAACCACCCTGAACCCTGCAATTAGATTCCAGGCTGTAACTCACTGCGGGCTACCTGTTATTCTCTATATAAACCACCCTGAATCCCTCGATTAGATTCCAGATTGTAACTCAATCCGGGGTATCTGTTATTCGTATATAAACCACCCTGAACCCCTTGATTAGATTCCAGATTGTAACTCAATCCGGGGTATCTGTTATTCGTATATAAACCACCCTGAACCCCTTGATTAGATTCCAGATTGTAACTCAATCCGGGGTATCTGTTATTCGTATATAAACCACCCTGAACCCCTTGATTAGATTCCAGATTGTAACTCACTCCGGGGTATCTGGTATTCTGTATATTAACCACCCGAACCCCTCGATTCGATTCCAGTCTGTAACTCACTCCGGGCTATCTGTTATTTTGTATATTAATCACCCTGAACCCATTGATTTGATTTCACTTCCTGACATGTTAAGCTCATGTTTCCAACACAATTTAATCTCAATAATGATTAATGTATCACTGGTCCTCCTACCTGCTGGCACTACCATCATGTTAACTTTCTGATGTTAACATACATGATTACATGTAGCAGTGAGTCGCAGGTAGACAGAGTGGTGCTGAACACATTTGGCACATTTGCCTTAATCAGTCAGAGTATTCAGTATAGGAATTGTGGTGGCATGTTGCATCTATACAGGATGTTGGTGAGGCCGCTTTAAGAATACTGCGTACAACTCGGATTTCTGCAGAAATGACTTACCCGTATGTTCCAGGACTGGAGGTTTGAGCTATTGGGAGAGGCTGATTACGTTGAGGTGCTTCCCCGTGGAGTGTCAGAGATTGAGAGGCAACATGATAGAGGTTTATAAAATCATCAGGGGCATGGATATTCTGAACAGCCATGTTCTACTCCCAAGGATAGGGGAGTCCAGAACAAGACAGCATAGGTTGAAGGGAAGAGGGCGAATGATTTAGAAGGGACGTGAAGGTAAATATTTCACACAGAGAGTGGTGTGTGGACAGAAAGTGCAGTCAGAGGAAGTGGTCAAGGCGGGTACAATCACAGAAGGAATATTGACCAAATGCTGGCAAATGGGACTAAATCAGATTTGATATCTGATCGGAGAGAACAGGTTGGACTAATGGGTCTGTTTCCATTCTGCATGACTCTCTGATTCTATAAGAGGGATGATGAATAATTCTGAAAGGACCTTTCAAGTCGGAATTCTCTTCAGTGGGAGGTTGTCGTATCTCTATGTTCACATTGATTGAAAGCTGCGTTAGTTAACTATTTGACAAAGAAGTGAGTCATGCACAATTGGACGCAGACAGGAATTTGGAGCTGAGACCACAACCTGATCAGTTACAATTTTAGTGCCTGGTGGAGAAGGCTCAAAGTATCTAATGACCCACTCCTGCTCCTCAGTCCCATGTTCCTGTGTTTCATTCAGCCCCTCAAACCTCTAGACAGGTGCAGTTGGAGACCTGTTGCACAGAAACACAGGAGACCATTCAGCCCCTCAGTACTGTCCCACGCGGTTTGAAGTGAATTGGGAATGTAATTGGAAAACCCAGACTGGTTATGAAAGAGGCCCCTCATCTCTCTTCACAGAGCTTCCCCTCTCTGCAACTTGTGCTTCATTTGTTGGTCATGTTGTACGCCCAGATTCAGTGTGAATACAGCCCCCATACGTCACTCAGGGATGGCTCACAAAATCCTCTGGTCTCCCTTTCTGCAACATTCAATAAGAGAACATTCATGAAAATAACACCCACTAACTTTCCAATAACAGAATGGGAGAACATCAGAAACAGGGGCATGTTGTTCACTCCACAAGCCTGCCTTGCCCTTCACTAAGATCATGACTGATCTGCTCTTCGTCTCAAATCCTCTTTCATATCCAATTCTTCATAGCCCTCAACTCTCTGACAGGTCAATTTCCATCTACCTCCTCTTCAAATACGTTCAGTCATCTAGCTCCTCGAACACCCTTGAGAAGAGAAATCCTGACATTCAATCCCACCTGTTTGAAGAAAACACTTGCTGCTCCTATAACATGGCCTATTGATGTGAACAAAAGATGTTGAGACAAGGGTTCAGGTAAAAATGACTGGCCCCGATATCAAGACAGTGGTTAACTTCTGTTGACATAAAGGAGCTTAACAAAACTGGACTTAGTGGGAATCAGAGTAACCTCTCCAGTGTTTGGGGTCAAACATGGCACAAAGGAAGATGGTCATCATCTCAGTCCTGGGTCACCTCTGTGGGAGATCCTCAGGGTAGCTTCCCCTTCACAAACATCTTCAGCTGCTTCATCAATGTCTCCCCGCCCCCACACTCCACACCATAAGATCAGAAGTGGGGATGATCGCTGAAGATTCCACAATGTTCAGAACATTTTGTCCCCCGTCAGCTCCTGAACTGGTCTTTGTCCGTGTGTAGCAGGATCCAGACTCCATTGAGCCTTGTGCTGTTAAAGTGTCCATAACATTCATGTAACAGCACTTTCTGACACTGCATATTGCCACAGTAAAATAAGAATTCATTCAGCACCTCGCGCTGGATTCACAGGAATATGAGGAAGCCATTCAGCCCATTGACACTATTGAAGAAGAACAGGGACAGCCCATTCAGTGCCTCCAGCCTATTACTCAGGAAGGGAAGGATTCTAGTGTGATGGACCACATCAGAGCCCCTCAAAAATATTTGAAGGCTGTAGCGTAGATTCTAATGTTTTCGTATTTTAAAGGAAATGTAAAGTGTCTGTTCCAGATGCAATGTGACTGGTCAAACTACTCGGTGTGAAGAAAAACACTATCTCCTTAAACACGAAAGAGAAAATGAAACCATAAGACCATAAGACATAGGAGTGGAAGTAAGGCCATTCGGCCCATCGAGTCCACTCCGCCATTCAATCATGGCTGATGCGCATTTCAGCTCCACTTGCCAGCGTTCTCCCCGTAGCCCTTAATTCCTCTAGACAACAAGAACCTATCAATCTCGGCCTTGAAGACATTTAGCGTCCCGGCTTCCACTGCACTCCGTGGCAATGAATTCCACAGGCCCACCACTCTCTGGCTGAAGAAATGTCTCCGCATTTCCGTTCTGAAATGACCCCCTCTAATTCTAAGGCTGTGTCCACGGGTCCTAGTTTCCTCGCCTAACAGAAACAATTTTCTAGCATCCACCTTTTCAAAGCCATGTATTATTTTGTACGTCTCTATTAGATCTCCCCTTAATCTTCTAAACTCCAACGAATACAATCCCAGTATCCTCAGCCGTTCCTCATATGCTAGACCTGTCATTCCAGGGATCATCCGTGTGAATCTCCGCTGGACACGTTCCAGTGCCAGTATGTCCTTCCTGAGGTGTGGGGACCAAAACTGGACACAGTACTCCAAATGGGGCCTAACCAGAGCTTTATAAAATCTTAGTAGTACATCTCTGCTTTTATATTCCAACCCTCTTGAGATAAGAGACAACATTGCATTCGCTTTCTTAATCACAGACTCAACCTGCATGTTTACCTTTAGAGAATCCTCGACTAGCACTCCCAGATCCCTTTGTGCTTTGGCTTTATTAAGTTTCTCACCATTTAGAAAGTAGTCCATTCCTATATTCTTTTTGCCAAAGTGCAAGACCTCGCACTTGCTGACGTTAAATTCCATCAGCCAAAGAAACCAAAGAAAGAGGAATTTAGAATAACGCAATTCTATTGGACAAGTTAACAGAACAATAGATCTAGGAACTATTACTAATGAACTGTTCCAATATAGGAAACTCCCATAAACACAGCCCTTGGCAAAAAGAAATATTCAGACACAGATTGTCACAAACATTTCTCCAATCCAGGAATTAAAAACAGCACCAAGAGAAATTTCAGAGAGGGTTGCAACCAGGAAGAATTCACTGAATCTTCCAACTCTGTGGAGACCCCAATAATTTCTGATGTCATTGGGAAACCAAAACCCAGTGATCCTAATCTGTGAGAACTGGTCACACCCATTCAGGCTGCATTAAAATAAACACAAGGCCTCCCTAGCTGTTTACTCAAGTGGTCTTAACTAGCCAGCTTGGTAACAATCGTTCAATCTCTCTTAAAATATTCCGGGACAAATTAACCTCTTAAAGCTGCAGCATTGTCACACTAGTCAGTACAATGAGCTGTCAAACAGGAACCAGGGTTAACCAGTCAGGCCCTTGGCCCTTTCCAATCGGATGAGGTTGAAGCCAATCACTCCCTTGAGTCACTTACACAGGAACAGCAGGAGGCCATTCCCACCTCAATGCACTTATACGGGGGCAGAATGAGGTAATTGTTGCTGATTCGTGATGAATGTCTTATGCCCAAAACGTTGATTCTCCTGGTCCTCGGATGCTGCCTGACCCACTGTGCTTTTCCAGCAATTGATGCTCTACTCTGATCTCCAGCATTGGCAGTCCTCACTGTCTCCTAATTGATGCTCTAACATGATAAACAAGTGGAGCAGAGGCTGCACAGACAGATTGCTCCACGTTGTTCCTCTTGGCTCTGTTGTTTATGATACACATGTGGGACTTTAACGTGGTTTTCTAGTGGTGAGCAGGGAAGCGATATGTCTTGTGTGAAGTCTCAAGAAGGCATCTTCCACCTCCAAGAAGACAGCCTGGTGTTCTCTATGTAGGGTGGAAGCTGGTGGGAATTGGTACCTGCTTCAGACGGAAGGTATTGTGGCTGCTGTTGGGGATTGTGAGCAACCTGACGTTCAGTACAGGGTTCACACGCCAACTGCACAATAACGTGGGGAGCGTTAATTTAGGCATATAAACTATTAGGATAGTCACGTTAGACTGATAAATGGACTCTCTAAGTTCAAATAATGCTGGTCTTGTTCATGTTGACCTTGTCTAGTGCATGTCCTGTTCAGTGTAACCTGTATGTCTTACTCTGTCCAAGTCTATTTCCACCCTATGATCTGTCTGGCCATGCTTACTTTGATCTGTCTCCACTGCTCATAAACAATGTGTTTCCCTGTACTGAGATACACGTGGCAATCAATCAAACCAATCATTCCTGGGTAAAGTATAGAATTTCTCTCCCTGTCACTGTCTGTTTTGGAAATAAGAGTTCGCTGTCACTCCTCGTGTTTCAGCATCACCATTTCTTCATCTCTCACAGCTCTACAGATTAAACACTCAGCTTATTCACTCTATCCTCATGTTACCATCACCAGTGTCTGTGGTAAGGGAATCATTCCTTACAAAGAACATCAAACCTGTACAGAGTGCACCAAATGCTCTCTCAGCAAGACTCTACAACAGCCGGAAGATGGCTTTACTTGTGTACTCGAATCATCTTACAATGAAGGACAGCATACTATTGTCTGCACCCATTACTTTCACCGGGTTTGATTTGGAGCAGTCAGCATAGACTTGTGAGTGGGAGATCATGCTTCCAAAATTTCTTAGAGTCCTTTGATGAGGTTACCAGGACGTTTGATGAGGGCAGAGTGATAGACGTAGTCTCTATGGAGTTCAGCAAGGCCTTTGATAAGGTTCCACTTGGCAGGCTGCTCAGGAAGGTTACATCTCGTAGAATGCGGGGGGACCTGGCCAATTGGATACACAGTTGGCTTGATGGTAGGAAGCAGAGGGTTGTGTGGAAGGATGTTTGTCAGATTGGAGACTGGGTCCATTGCTGTCTGTTATCTATGATTTGGTTGAGAATGTACAAGGTATGATTAGTAAGATTGCAGATGACACTAATGTAATTGGGAGCATGATCAGTGAGGAAGTCCATCAGAAATTGCAGCAGGACCTTAATCAGGTGGGAGATGGGCCGAGAAATGGCAAATGGAATTTAATATAGAAGCGTGAGGTCTTGCATTTTGGAAACTCATATCAATGTAGGAGTTTCCTGGTGAATGGGAGGGTCCTGAGGGGTGCAGTGGGCAGATGGACCTTGGTGTTCAGATGCACAGTTCTCTGAGAGTGGAGTCACCGGAATACAGGGAAGTGAAGAAGGCTTTTGGCACATTGGCCTTCATCAGGCAGGATATTGAGTATAGAAGTTGGGACCTTATGTTGCAGTTACACAGGACTTTGCTAAGGCCGCACTTGGAGTATTGTGTTCCATTTTGTCACCTTGTCATGGGGAGGATGTTATTAAATTAGAAAGGGTGCCGAAGAAATTTGCAAAGACGTTGCCAGGATCCAATGGTTTGAGTTACAGGGAGAGATTGGACAAGCTAGGACCTTTTCTTTAGCGTGTAAGAGACTGAGGGAGTCCTTATAGAGCTGTATGAAATCACGAGGGGTATGGATAGGGTTAATGCTCTCAGTCTTTTTCCAAGGTGTAGAGAATCGAGGATTTGAGGGGATCAGTTTAAGGTTAAAGGGGAAGGAATAAAAGGGAACCTGAGGGGCCACTTCTTTACACAGAGGGCTGGTACGTGGATGAGTTGCCAGCAGATGTGGTTGAAGGGGGTACATTAACAACATTTCAAAAACATTTGGATAAATATGTGGATAGGAAAGGACTGGAAGCATATGACCCAACTGCAGGGAAATGGGGTGAGCGTGGATGGACATTTACAAGGTGGACTCGAACCCCTCTGTTAATTAAACTCAAACACCCAGAAAAACTCGCCTCACCTTGTAATCTGTTAAAATATGAGCAATACAGATCTCCTACATTCCACTATTTAAACAAAAATTATCAAGTTAGTTTCTTAACTTTTATAGTGAACACTAAACAACAACTATTCACAAATACAAGCCCCTTTATTCTTAGCTACTTACTATCTGACTCCAACTCTGTAAAAATATGCTGTTCCAACAACCCACATATGAAACATTAAAATCTCAAGACCATACAGTCTCTATCTTCCCCACTGTGTTGACTCTTTCAGCTGCTGATCTCCCTGGGTCATTTTTTTTTTAAATTGCAAGTAGGTTTACATGAACATATGTCTTTGATAGAGAGTGTTTTAGATGGCCAGTTAGCACTCCTGCTCTACAGCAGTTACTCTGCTGTTGGATGGCAGTGGCTCTCCCTCTATTTTCAAAATGCTGGTTTTATATATTCCCCATGATGTAATAATTCACATAATCTGATTGCTGTCCAGGTGTCCAAACAATAATATTCAAATTCTGTTGGTTTTGGTATCCTGAGCGTTATTTAAACTCTTTGGTTGGATTTGAATGGCTGTCAAAACAACAACCAAAACTCAGGTATCCATTTCTCAGCTAATGGTGACATGTGGAACAGTGTGACCTTTTGCTGGCATCTGTGGCTTTAATTTCTATTCAACAAAACCCGATGTGTCTTAAAGTGCCCATACATGTTTTTGGCTTCATAAAATCTTCCCACTTCAGAAAATAAAATGAACCAGCATAATGAAAAGATGGCATCATTTCTTTTCCTCTAATTCTTAATCCCAACTATATGAAATACAAAAGTATTAATCTCAGTTATATCATTCATATTAATTCTGCACACCAATACAACACTGGAATAAGTCAAATCTTATCTCCACTGCTTTCCTTTAAATCCGCGAAAACCCATCTGCTATCACATTGTAGGAGCCGCAACATGTATATTTTGTGAGTTTAAAGTCGGTAAGGTAAGACTCGAATTAAATAGTCTCATATTCTTGTCTTTAAATATTCCAAAAAATGCGAGAGATTTGTCGTTGTCCACAACCATCTCCGACAATTTGTTTGTCATATACACATTAAAATATTGTCAGGCCAGTGTGAAACGTAATCATTCTTGTTCAATAATGGAGATTTTGTATTTTTTTTCTGGTGGATATTGAGTTTTTCAACAAGTAGCCAATTAGCCATTCAATTCCATCATCCGAATTCTGTATCAAAACATCTCTGACCCCTATATCCCAAGCATCAAAAACAATTTTCAAAGGGTTTCAGAATATTTGGTGTATCTAAAACTGGTGTGGTGATTAATCCTGCTTTAAAATTCTCAAATGCCTCCTGGCATTGTTCTGTCCACCACAATTCTGTGTTCCTCTTTAATAAATCCATCAGTGGTGCCCATACACTGCTGACATTTGGAACAAACTTCCGATAGAATCCACTCAGTTCCAAAAATCGAAGCACCTCTTTCTTCGAGGATGGTCGTGGAAATTCCTCAAATCCCTTCATCTTTGTGTTCCATGGGGTCAACCTTCCATGTCCAATGTAATGTCCCAAGAACATCACCTCTGCCTTCGTGAATTCTGTTTTCTTTAAGTTTTTTACCAAGTTTTCTTCTTGTAATCGTTCAACATGCTTTGTCAATTGTAAAATGTGAGCTTTCAATCACTTGCTAAAGATCACTACATCATACAGATAAGCTGCACAATTTGTTCATCTGGCCACAACTCTGTTTCTGGTTCTTAAATGTGGCTGGTGCATTATTCATCCATATGAAATACTCGATAATGTTTTTTGTCATCTC
This sequence comes from Chiloscyllium punctatum, assembly GCF_047496795.1. Classification (NCBI taxonomy): domain Eukaryota; kingdom Metazoa; phylum Chordata; class Chondrichthyes; order Orectolobiformes; family Hemiscylliidae; genus Chiloscyllium; species Chiloscyllium punctatum. Next base: position 69,559,398 of record NC_092768.1, on the reverse strand, counting down.
TGGTATCTTTACTAGATAGTTTAACTGACTCCACGATTTTTAAAATTTGAAACGTGCCACTAAACCTGGATTTAAAGAGATTTCTTACCATTGGTGGCAATACTAATACGTCATCCCCACGGGAAATCTTCAATTTTTCAGTGTTTTTATCTGCCACCTGCCACCTATTCTGTGCTCTTCATATACTGTTTAGCAAACTCACCGACTCCATCTACTCTCTCCTTTACCTCGTACACATAACCCAGGTGTGAGATTTCCAACTTCGGTCCTGTCAATTTATATTTAATTAATTTCAAAGGACCTCTCACTTCATGTACGAATATTATCTCAAAGGAAGTAAAGTGAGTAGATTTATTTGGGGCATCGCTAATGGCAAGCAATTTAATGGGGCACCTTTATCCCAATCGTTTGGCCAACCATGACAGTGCGCTGATAATATGGTCTTCAGCGTCTGATGCTAACTTTCCAAGGCTCCCTGGGATTCAGGATGGGACGCCCTTGATTTGAAGTACTGTATGCCTAAGCCATCCATGACTTCCTGAAACAGCTGAATGGTAAAATGAGACCCTTGGTCTGACTGAATCTCTGTGGGCAGTCCACAGTGAGTAAAGAAAGCTACCAACTCCTCCACCTCCTTTTTTGCCTGGATACTCCAATCATTGAATTGCCTCTGGAAATCTGGTAGACACATCCATTATGGTCAGCAAATATTGGTTTCCACTTTTACTTTAGAAAGGGGAGCGACACAATTAATCATAACCCACGTGCAAGGTTCTTCAAATGCAGGAATTGGCAAGAAAGGTGCTGGTTTTATTACTGCCTGTTACTTACCTACCATTTAGGAAGTATGTCACGCACAACAAAAATTAACAGCGTCCTCGTGCATTCCAGGCCAGTGGAAATGCTTCTGTACCTTATCTTGAGTCTTCTGTACACCTAAGTGACCGCCTGCAGTTAGTTTATGAGCTACCCGTAGCACTGTACGTTGCTGCTAACACAATCTGGTGCACTTCGGACCATTTCCCTTCTGCAGTAACCTATCGGGGTCTCCATTTTAATTTTATGATTCTTTCTTTAAGTTAATAACGTTCAACAATATATTCTGATTCCTTTTCTGTGTGTGTGCATGTGTATGTGTGTGTGAATGTGTGTGTATATATCTGTTGTAAGTCCATGAGCCTTTCTGGACTAAACCCCCCTGCCTGACCCTCTGCCTGTTCAGGTTTATCCTGCACCGTTACATCAAACAGGGGGTCAGTTCACTGAGCATCAACCCATTTGTCTTTTTCGTTCGTTTTTCCTTCCTGCTGTAACGTATGACAGTCGGATCTTGTTACTACACAGTCTGGAAAATTTTCTTTTAACTCACCAATTCCCTAGTCTTCCTTTGGCTTCTCCACCACAAGGGGTGCCTCTCCCACCTCACCTCCTGCTAAATCGTTCCCAAGAACAAACTATATTCCTGGATCTGACACTCTGTTACTCACTGTCACTGTTACTTCCCTAATCTTGTTTGGCATTCCATCCCGATGTTACACAAGGGAATGCTTAATTTCTGTTCTCATTCCACATGTTAACACGGTCTTGATTAACACGCCAGAAAGAGTGAAAAAGACTTTCATCTCTTACTATTAGAGGGTGAAAGAAAGTGAGGGCTGCAGATGCTGGAGATGAGAGTTGAAAAATGTGGGGCTGGAAAAGCACAGCACGTCGGCAGCATCCGAGGGGCAGGACGTTGACGTTTCAGGCATAAATGCTTCATCAGGAAAGTGGGAGGTAAGGGAGGGGGAAGGAGGTTGAAAAATAAATGGGAGGGTGGGGGTGGAGCTTGGAAGGCGATAGGTAGATGCAAGTGGGGTGTGATGGTGATAGGTCGGACAGGAGGGTGATAGGACTCCTATCGGTGGTAGGACAGCTGGAACCCTCAAACCGTATAGCATCAACGCTGACTTCACCAAATTCCAAATCTCCCCTCCACCAACCTCTCCCAGATCCAACCGTTCAATCTAGCATTGCCCTCTTGGACTGCCCTAACTAGCCATCTTCCTTTCCACCTACCGACTCCACCCTACCCTCCGACATATCACTATCAATCCCACCTATATCTTCTTATTGCCTTCCCAGTGACCCTTCCACCAGCTCAGCTACTACCCTCGTATTTATCTTTCATCCCCCTTGTCCCCCCGCCATGTTCCTGATGTTGGGTTTCTGCCTGATATTCGACTGTCCTGCTGTCTGGATGCTGCCTGATCTGTTGTTCTTTTCCGGTGTCTCACTTCTCAACTATTAGAGACTGAGCAGATCCCGTATCTCACAAAATTATAACTTCTTTTTCTTCTCCCCCTGTTCTTTCTGAGTAAACTTTATCTACAGAGGTGAATTCTTTAGAGAGATCAGGCACTGCCTCCATACCCAGTCCTTGCCTCGGCTGTGCAATTTCCTGCAGCTCCTCGGCTCCACTTGTGGTCTCCTTTACCAGTTTCACTAATGCCACTGGGCTTAGCCTCTTCTACAACATCTTTCCCCAAAGTGTCTTCCTTTAACGCCCAGCACGGTGTGTCCCAGCTTACTGCAGTGAAAACAACTTTTTCCCTGTGCCCTTCTTAAACCACCAGCATTGTAATTTTATGTTTTCCACTCCCTTATCGTGAGAGCACCTGAGGCCTTTCACCACCTTTCAACCCCCTTGGGCTTCTTTCTTCACCTGTGGTAAACTATTGTGAGCTACTGTTCCCTTTGTAATGTGTGATCGTCCCTTCTCCCAATTTCTATCCCTCACAGGATGAAATTCCTGCCAGAAGCTAAATTTCATCACATGCCCCAGTGCATGTTTACCTGCCATTTCTGCCGCACTTCTCACTTCTTGAACTTTCGATTCATTCACATGAATTCTTACTATCTCTGGAAGTAAGTCTTTTAACTTCTCCAGCAGATTAATCTCCCTTCAAGCCTCACAGGTCTTATCCATTTTTAAGGCCAGCACCCACCTGTCAAAATGACTGTGGTTAATTCTTTCAAACTCAATATAAGTCTGACCTTGTTCCGTCTCTATTTTTCTGAACTTCTGTCTATATACTTCTAGTACCAATTCATAACCAATCAAAATAGCCAATTTGACATCTTGATAATCTCTTGATCCCTCATCTGACAGCGCTGCACATACCTCACCAGCTGTGCCCACCAGCTTAGTCTGAACTAGCATGATCCACAAGTTCACTGGACACGTCATCTGCCTCGCCATTTTTCAAATGAAATAAAAAAGGTTTTGACATTTTTCTCACCGAAATATGACAAGTTACTAACCTAGTTGTATACATCCCTACGTTCTCCCTTCATCTCTATCCTGTTAATTTAACTTTCTTGTCTAATTCCTAACTTCTGAATTTCAAATCCCCTCTCTCTTTCTTTTTCCTCTCTTTCTCTTTCGTCTCTCTCTGTTTCCGTTCCTTTATTTATCTTCTATCTCCAGTTGCCACATTTGCAATTTAAGTTTTTATAACTCTACTGCAATTACCTATTTCTCTGATGCATTAAAGTGCTTAACTAACTCCATTACAATTTCAGCTTCCCTTTTCTCCCTGGTTAAACCCAATTCCAACCTATTTGCTAATTCTAAAAAATGTCCTCCTTCTGTCTTTCTAAACTTCCTTGGAAAATTTGGGAACCTCTTTCGTAATGGTAAAAGCTATTTCCCTCACTTTTCATTTTACCAACCACAAGTAACAAAATTAAATGAATTTTCCCACTGGTTTTATTTGAAGATCAAAGACACTAATTCCAATGAGTTGGAATTTACTGGGACCTGTTGTATCTCAAATCTGTTCAAGTCGGTCCAAGTGCCACACGGCAAGGCCCCAAACTGTTATGACATCAATGTCGAACCCCTTTGTTAATTAAAATCACACACCTAGAAAAGCTCACCTCACATCATAATCTGTTAAAACGTGAGCGACAGAGAACTCCTAAATTCCACTAATAAACAACAAATAACAATTTATATCTCTGCAAGTTAGCTCACTGAGCTTGAAGGCATGTTTTCAGAAGTTTCGTCACCATGACTAGGTGACATCATCAGTGAGAGTATCTGCTGAAGTGCTGGTGGGATGTCCTGCCTCTCTATTTATAGGTCTTGGTTTCTTAAAGTGGGTGATGTCATTTCCGGATATTTTAACAAGACAATGTAGACAGGATCTAAATTAATGTGTTTATTGATGGGCTTCTGGTTCGAATACCATTCCTCTAAGAAGGTCCTTGCGTGTCTTAATATGTGTGTGTGCTTTGTCCCAGTCAAAGTGGTGCCCTTCTTTGTCTGTATGTATGGAACATAGTGATAGTGCGTCATGTCTTTTGGTGGTTAGCTGGTGTTCATGTATCCTCGTAACACAACAACAGGACAGTTTCAATGGTGGAAAAATGATTTTAGATACACTGTTTAATCAATGTGTGTGTGCAGATAAGTCGCATTTTTCATATGTGCACAACACATTGTAAATGAACAACAGAGACACAGTTAACGAAAAATGATGCATATGATGTATAAAATTGATTAAAAAATTAACTTGATTTGATCCTCTCAACGTTCCCTCCTTTTCTGGAATTCCCAACTCTAATCTCTCATTCTTACCAGGATGTGTGCTCCAAATTCTTGATTCTGGTGTCCCAACTTATTTCAGTTAACCCCCTTTCTACCGGGACTTCAATATGTTGGCCTGCTGGTATCTTTCCAAAGCTAGGGTCTGTCATATTACTGGAGATAAATATTCTGGCATCAGTTCAGCATTTAAATATATTACTCTGTTGTACATGCACTGTACCAAGGACCACAGCACAGAGGCATTGCCAAAACATTGGGGGATGTTCATCTACTTCTTTCGATAATGTAGTTTTCTCATTTTCCACATCTACATATCTATATCCTGTCTCTCGTTCTCCCTTTGTATCTAGTTGAGAAATCCACCAATTATTCTTCGTGTCCCATCTCCCAAAACTCCTTTTTTTCAGTTTATATCTAATGCTCTCTTCAAGATGTAATGTGGTTATAATTAAGCAATGTAACTACCGAGACATGCAGGAGAAGCTGGCCAGAGTTAATTGGAAGGGGAGCTGAACAGGGAAGACCATGGAGCAGCAATGGAAGGAGGTTCTGGGGATAATTCGGAAGATAATACCAGAAATGCAACCCCAAGAGCTTGAAACATACTCATGGGAGAACATGGCAGCGATAGGTGATAATGTATCAAACCAAAAGAGAAAATATACAATGTGGTGAAGATGATTGGGAATCCAGAGAATTCATTGGCTTTGCAATTACATAACGCTGGCATCACTGACACTACAGAGCTCTTAATCATAGTCAGGGAAAGAAACAGAGGAAAAAACATTCACTTTAAATACAGAAGATGCTATTTCTCAAGGAAAAAGATTCAGGTGAATTAAACATTTGCATTAAGATCAGTTAAATTCTTTTGCGGAATGTGTCAGATTGGAAGCAAGACCCAGGGAGAGACCCTCAGCAGAAAGAGATTATGAAAATGGAAGTATTTCCACATCAGAAACCAGGTTAGGTCACTGAGTGCAGGGATGATGGGTGAATGGGTCTCAGTGAGAATTGGGGAACAGACAGCAGAATTGCATTGCAGAGATTGCAGCTCGAAACTGCGTATTCATGTCGTGCTGCAGACCACAGCAGCAGGAGAAGCAGAACAGCATTCAACCACAAACTGTAACTTTTTGCCAGGATAACACCTCAGTCTGTCATTACCATCAACACCATCTATGGCTCAGTGACGAGTGTGGGTGAAGATATCAGAGTCAGAATCACATGAACTTTAACCTGATGCTAACTCATTAAAGCTACCGTACTTGACCAACAGATCGGATCGAAGCCCTGCAGTCCTGTCACGTTCAGTCATAAATGATAATGGACGATTAAACAAATGACTGGAGGAGAGGGCTCCACAAACATTCCCATCCTAAATAATGGAACAGACCTGCACATCAGTGTAAAAGAGAAGGATGTTTGATCTGCACCATCTTCTGTCAGAAGTGTTGAGTCGATGATACACCTCACCCTCGTCATGATGCCCACAGAATCACAGATGCCAATCTTCAACCAATTTGATTCGCTGCACGTGACAGGAAGAAACAGGTGAACACAGTAGATACGACACAGACAATGGGCCCTGATTCCATTCCTGCAATAGGACTGAAGACTTGTGCTGCACAACAAGCCGTGTCCCTGGGGAAGCTGTTTCATTCCGGCTCCAACTCTGGCATCTCCCTGGCAATGTGGAAAATTACTCAGCTATTTCCAGTCCCCTAAAACGGGAAAAATTACAATCTGAACAATTACCACCTCCTCAGTCCCATCATGACAGTCAAATTGGTGGGAGTTCTTTTTGACAGAGCTGTCCAGCAGTACAGAAATAACCTGCTCAGTGTGGTTTTTGACAGGTGAAGATGATGTGAAGGTGATGCTGTTGTGGAAATGTTACTGGATTACTAATCCAGACCAGGCTAATGATCTGGCAGCGGGTGGAAGTTAAAGACAATTAATAAAATATCGAGATCTAAAATCTGGGGTCAGTAACAGTGACCTTGAAGCCAATATGGATTGTAAACAGAATTTCCTTCTCCAATGTAGTTTTAGGAAGTGAATCTCCCATGATTCCCTGGGCTGGCCTAAAACTGACTCCAAAGACCCTGACATGGGATAAACATTTCAATGGTCTCTGAACCCCAATCAAGGCACTCATTTGGATCAAACTACTCCGAGGTCTGAAAGGATGAAACCGGACAGAACACCCGGCCTCTGCATCAGTGTCGGAAAAGGGAATGGGAACACAATCCTGTCGACCCTGCAGAGACTTCCTTCCTAACATCTGAGCGCTTGTGACAGCATTTACAGAGCTTTCCCAAGGACTGCACAGAAACATCGGGAATGGAAAACACATTTAGCCTCCCCATTCTAATTCATAGAAAAAAATCTCCTAAATGCACTTACCTCACACGATATACATATCTGTTAATGTGAGTAACCTTGGGAAGCTATAAAAATAGGTGGTGCAGTAGTACGTTTGGTCCTTCGAGTATGCTAACCAATTCAATATAATGATGGTTGTCCCTTCATTTCCATACCGTACTCCTGCTCTTCCACCATCCCTTTACTGTCTCTAAATCCTTATTTATAATCAGTGTCTCGGTTTCCAGGTGCGAGCGAATTCCCCAGGTTCCCCAGTCAGTGAGAGCAGACATTTATTATCATCTAAATGCAGAGAGACTGCCTGTACCTAATATTGTGGCCCCGTGTTTTAGAAGTGCCAGCCAGGGGAATTATCATCCCTGCTTCCAATCTGTCTCACCCTATCAGAGTTTTATATATCTCACTGAGATCTCACTCATTTTCCTAAATCACATGAAATACTGGCCCAGTCACCCCAAACTCTGCTCCCACAACAGGCCTGTCATCCCAGACATCAGTCTGGTCATCCTTCGCTGCTCTCCCTCAATGTCAGGTTTGTCCTTTATTAGGTAAAGAGACCAAAACTGCACACAATACTGCACAAGGTTCAAGATGATATCTCACCAAGGCCCTGTACAGCTGCAGTAAGACACCTTTTCTCCTGGACTCACATTCCCCTGAAATGAAGGTCAACACTCCATTTATCTTCCTCACTGCTTTCTGTTTCTGCAATATTACTTTCAGCGACTGGTGTACAAGGAGATGCAGATCCTTTTCAATGTTACAGCTCCCCACTTGGTGGATCTGTGTACACTGGGCAGCGTGCCAATGCCATGCCCAGAATTGACTTCTGGTTGCAGAACTCACTGCACTGCATGGGCCTCAGAGGTTTATGCAGAAGGAAACAACAAAAAGGAGCATACGTCCCTTTGTAGATCAACATGTTTCAACCAATCCCTTTCAACTGGTAGGCTGCCAATTTATCGTTTCCACCAAAAGGCACACCGTCATCTCTATCCACATTGTTCTCCATTTTTCACGTATTTACCCATTCACTCCACTTGTCTAAGTCTTCTCGGTGCTTTTTTATAACCTCCTCACCCACTCACAATCCCACATCCGTTAGTGCTGTCAGCAGGCTGGGATATATTGTATCTGATTCCAGCAACCAAATGTTTAAAGGGCATTGTGAACAGCTGGGCCCCAAGCACCGATCCCTGCGACACCTCAGCAACCATCCTCTGTTAATTTCTATTTATTTATTTTGTGAATCTCGGAGTCACTGGCTGGGCCAGCATTTATTGCCCGTCCCTAGTTGCCCTTGAGAAGGTGGTGGTGAGCTGCCTTGTTGAACGCTACAGTCCCCCTGCTGTGATTGACCTCCAATGCCATTAGGGAGGGAATCCCAGGATTGTGACCCAATGACTGTGAAGGAGCGGTGGTATATTTCCAAGTCAGGATGCTGAATGGCTTGGAGGGAACCTGAAGACAATGGTATTCCCATACATCTGTAGTCTTTGTCCTTCTAGATAGACATGGTCGTGAGTTGGGAAGATGGTCTCTGAGGATCTTTGGTGAATCATTTCATTGCAGCATGTAGATAGTAAAACACTGCTGCTGCTGCTGAGCGTTGATTGTGGAGCATTGTTGATGAAGGGACAGTCAAAATGGCTGCTTTGTCCTGGATGGTATAAAGCTTCTTGAATGTTGTTGGGGTTGCACTCATCCAGGCAAATTGGGAGTCTCCTATTACACTTCTGACTTATGCGTTGTAGGTGGACAGACTTTTGGAGGTCAGGATGCGAGTTACTTGCCGCAGTATTCCTAGCTTTGGACCTGCTCTTATAGTTACTGTGTTCATGTGGCGAGACCAGTGTGTATCTGAGCAATGATTACCCACCAGTTATCTAATACTGGGGGAATTCAGTGATAGTAGCACCATTGAATGCCAAGGGGCAGGTTAGATTGTATTTTAGTGGTGATGGTCATGGTCTGGCATTCCTGTGGGCTGAATATTACTTGCCACTTGTCAGCCTGGATACTGTCCAGATCTTGTTACGTTTGAATATGGACTGCTTCAGTATCTGAGGAGCCACAAATGTTGCAGAACATTGTACAATCATTGGCGAACATCCCCACTTCTGACCTTGAAATGGAAGGAAGGTCATTGATGAAGCAGCCCTGAAGAAGTTTTCGGTCAATGCTCGAGGGACTCCTACAGACTTGGAGCTGAGTTGACTGACCTTCATCAACCGTGACCATGGCCTTCGAGTCTGGTATGATCCTAACCAGCAGGGATTTTGCCCCTGATACCCATTGATTCCAGTGTTGCTAAAGCCCCTTGATACCACACTTGGTCAAAGACAGCCTTGACTTAAAGGGCTGTCACTCTCACCCTACCTCTGGAATTCATCTCTTTTTTCCATGTTTGAACCACGGTTATGAAGTCAGGAGCTGAGTGGCCCTGGTGGAGCCCAAACCGGGCGCCATTGACCAGGGTATTGCTGAGCAGGTGCTGATTAAAAACACTGAGACCTTCCACCACTTTACTGATGATCGAGAGTAGATTGATGGGGTGGTATTTGGCCGAATTGGATTTGTTCTGCTTTTTATATACTGGAGATACTTGGGGTATTTTTCCACATAATGAGGAAAAGCCATTGTTGTAACTGTATTGAAATAGTTTGGCGAGGGATGTGGCAAGTTATGGAGCATAAGTTTTCAGTACTATTGCCAGAATGTTGTCAGAGTATGGACTCTTTGGAGAGTATCCAGTATCTCCAATCGTTTCTGGATATCACGTGGACGGAATCAAATTGGTTGATGACTGGTAACAGAATTGCTGACGACCACTGGAGGAGGCTGAAATGGATCATCCACTCAGCACTTCTATCTGAAGGTTGTTGCGAATGCATCAGCCTTATCTTATACACTGAAGTGCTGGGCTCTTCCATCATGGAGGAAGGGGTTATTTGTGGAATCTCTTCCTCCAGTGAATTGTTTAATTGTCCATAACTATTCTCGACTAGAAGTAGATAGACTGCAGAGCTGAGATCTGAACCGTTGCTTGTGGGATAACTGAGCTCTGTCTATCACTTACTGCTTATGCTGTTTGGCACGCGCGTTGTCCTATTTGGTGGCTTCACCAGGCTGACACCTCATTGTCAGGTATGCCTGATGCTGCTCCTGCCATCCTGCACACTCCACTGAAACAATGTTGATCCTCTGGATTGATGGCAATTGTTGCAAGGGGGATATGCCAGGCCATGAGGTTGTGCAGGAGTATAATTCCACTGCTACTGATGACCCACAACACCTTATGGACATCCAGATTTGAGCTGCTAGATCTGTTCGAATTCTGCCCTATTCAGCACTGTGATAGTACCACCCAAAATGGTGGATGTTATTCTCAATGTGCAGGTGTGACTTTGTCTCCACAATGACTATGCGGTGGTCACTCTTACCGGTACTGTCATGGACAGATACTCCTGCAACTGGCAGATTAGTAAGGCTGTGGTCAAGTATGTATTTTCCTCTTGTTGGTTCCTTCACCAACTGCTGCAGAACCAGTCTAGCAGTTATATCCTTTGGGATCTGGCAAGCTCGATCAGAAATGCTGTAGCTGAGATCCTGTTGGTGGTGAACATTGAATTCCCCCACCCAGAGTACATCTTGCGTCCGTGCTAACCTCAGTAGTTCCTCCAAGTGTTGGTCAGCATGGAGGAGTACTGATTCATCAGTTGCGAGAGGCTGGTACATGGTAATCAGAAGGAGGTTTCCTTTCCCATGTGCAAACTAATGCCATGAGACTTCATGGGATACGGAGTTACCGTTGAGCACTCTAAGAACAACTCCATTCCAACTGTATCCCACTGTGTCGCCACTACTGCTGTGACCGTCCTGCTGATGAGACAGGAGATACACGGGGAAGGTAATGTGGAGTGTGGGATATAGTCATACTCATAGAATCATACATTACAGACAATGTCAGGCTATTACTTGATGAGTCTGTTTATTTCTATTCACTGTTTCCTGCCAGCTGTCCCATTCTTGAAACATGGCCATATATTCGCCCCAATCCACTCAGATTTGATTTTGCAAATTGGGCTTGGAGCTTTACCAACATTTTTCTAAAAATCAAAATGTTTTACATCCATTGCTTCTCTTTCATTTGTCTCCCAGTTTGTTTCTCAAACATCATTCCCATTTCATAAATCTACGTTAGTGTTGTCTATGGCCATTCATTTCAGACACAATAATTTCTGCTAAAACATTTACTTACTATGTTCTATGTTCCATGTACTCTATCATTTTCCTCCACCAGACTCGGTTTTCCTTGTATTGTTAGAAAGTTTTGTGAAGACAGAACTGAAGTAGTGGCTTCATAGTTCTGCCATTTCCCTGTTTCCCATTCTCTATTCTCTGGTTTCAAACTGTAAGGAAACTGCACTTGTTTTCTCATATTTCTCACATTGACACAATTTAACAAGCTATTACAGTTCACTCTTATAACCCTTATGAATATAACTCTTCAGAAACCCATCCATTCCTGCCTTAAACTGCTCAATAATTGACCTTCCACACCATACACTCACAGGAGCATGGACTCTGTGCCAACAGAAATACAGCACGATCTATACTAGTCCCACTTTCCTCCAGCAGGCCCATAGCCTGTAATGTTATGACACTTCCAATTACTCGTCCATGTGCTTTTTAACGATTGTGAGGTGATCATTCCCCTCTCAGGAAGTAATCCCAGAACCCCACACTCCGAGGTGAAAAAATATTTAAATCCTCTCTGAACCTCAAACTCTTCACTTTAAAAGTGTGCTCCTTTGTTCTTGACCCTCTCACTAAAAGGAACAGCTGCTGTCAATCCACCCTGTCCATGTCCCTCATAATCTTATCCTTCTGAATCACTGACTCCTCAGCTTTCTCTGCTCTAAAGTAAACAACCTGAGTTCAGCCAGCCTCTCTCCATAGCTGATATGCTCCATTCCAGGGAACATCCTGGTGAATCACCTCTGCACCTTCTCCAGTACAATCACATCCTTCCTGGAATGTGGCTCCCAGAACTACATACAATACTTCATTTTGGCCGAACCAAAGCCCTGTATTGCTCTTATAATCTACACCCTGGTTAGGAAACGCTACACCCAAGGTCCAATTCTTAACTAGTCCATTAACCTGTCCAGGAGAAAGTGAACACTGCACTTGGTGGAGATCAGAGCTTAAAAAAATGCGTTGCTGGAAAAGTGCAGCAGGTCAGGCAGCATCCAAGGAGCAGGAGAATCAACGTTTCGGGCATAAGCCCTTCTTCAGGAATTTGCCCGAAATGTCGATTCTCCTGCTCCTCTGAGGCTGCCTGACCTGCTGCGCTTTTCCAGCAAAAAAATTTTAAGCATTATCCTGTCCAGTCACATTCAGGGATGTGTGGAGAAGCACAATCTGAGCTTCCTAGTGTGCTGCCATTCATTGAGTCCTCCCCTGCCTGGTTCCATCTCCCAAAGTGCATAACCTCATATTTATCAGGGTTACATTCCATCTGCCATTGATTTGCCCATCTGACCATTCCATCTGCATCTTCCTGTAACTTAAGGCCTTCCTCCTCACTGCTAACCACCCAGCCAATCTTTATGTCAAACATACACTAACTTATCACACCTCCCCCACTCTCCACCGAACCCACTCCACATTCACATAGTTTTTTTTAATGAAAAACACAAACAATAAGGGACACAACACTGATCCCTGTGGTACACCAGGGGACGCTTGTCTCCAGTCACACAAACAGTCTTCTCCCACCACCCTCTGCCTCCTGACGCTAAGACAATTTTCCTTGTAACTTGTCAAGTTATCCTTCATATTGTGAGATTTTACTTTATTTTTTAGTTTCCCAGCTGGAAATTTGTCAAATTCCTTCCCACAAAACTAAACAATCGACCTCCTTAAACTAATTCAATCAAACCCATTGGATGTGACTTCCTTCTGATAAAGTCAAGATGATTATCCCTGATCAAACCTTGTGACTCTGATTGGAGTTCAATTTTAACCTTCTCTATTTTCTCCAGTAGTTTCCTTAACAGTGATCTAATACTCGTTCGTCTATAGTTCCCTGGTCTATCTCTTCCACCCTTACTGTGAAGTGGAATCGTATTAGCAGTTCTCCAGTTCTCTGACACCTCCCTTATGGTCAGATTCTAATTAAAATATTCAGTCATGGTCTTTCCTCCCTTGACCCCAACAGCCGCCTGTGATACAACTCATTCAGACAGGGAGATTGGTCCAAATTTGTACAGAACAAAGTCTCAAAATCCTGTTCGTATGTTACATCAATCTGTTCAAGAGTTGTCCAGCCCATCTTTTTGAATTCTGTACCTGCATCCTTCTTCTCCCAAGTAAAATAAATGTGAAGGTCTCATGTAGCAATCCATCAATGTTCTCCAATTTGACAAACAGATTGCCCGTTTGGTTTCGACCAGACACTAACTGTTTGCTGATTATTCTGTTCTACTTGTCCGTTTAGAATATCATGGGATTCTCCCAGATCTCGCCTACTTGTACTTCTTCATGTCCCTCTGTTCATTAGTCCTTTCGATGTTTCTAAGATTCATTACAATCACCTCTCATGTTTCGAAAGTCGAGATTACAGGCTGAGTTACCCCATCAGACAACTTTGCCAATTTAGGGGTTAATTTGGAGAATACCTTTTGCAGTTCCTCTGTAGTCATTATATTCTTTCTTAGATTGGGACTCCGAACGATACACAATATTCTATGTTTAGTCTCACCAACACTCGATGCAACTGGTGCACGACATCCTCTATTCTCCAATTACATTCACATGAATTTTTACTTCTCCATTTGCATATGTTCTTCCCAATACCTCTCGCTTTAAATCGCTTTAACTTTTCTTCTGAGCTCAGTGTGTGAGTTCTTTTAAAAAAGCTCATGAATATCCAACTATACGTTATCCATTGGTTCTTCATTGCCTATGTCCACAAGAATCATCTTCAAACCATTCCAAAAAATGTGTGCCACTTCTGGTTTTCCTTTCATCGGTACACTCTCACACTCCACAGTTATGTTGTTACCTTCTAAATATCTAGTAGCATGTTCTTTGTAATCGAGTCCACCAGACATCCGACTGCGGATGACAAGATAACTGGTCTGTAGTTCACCATTCCCAAATCCATCCTTTCTTAAACTGTTGGATAATATTTATAACCTTTGCCTTATCCAGTTTGGCTGAATGCCTTTCGGGAATGTGTCGGAAAATAAAGTGAAAATCCGCGATGCAATCAACATGTCTATTGCTGCTTCCTCTGAAATTTTTGAATGAAGTACATCTAGTCTGTCAGATTTATAAATACTCAATCCAGCTTTCTTTTCAAAGATGACCCCAACACTGATAACAATGATCTTAGACTTTATTTACACAAGTCTCATGGTCACTTGGTATTTCTGGGAGAATTTCTGGATATTCTTCCATGAAGATAGACACAAAGAAACTGTTTCTTTCCCCTGCGATTTCTCTGTTCTAAGCAATAAATTATCCTGAACGCACACCAACTGTTCCACATTTGACCTTGTTTTTATTTTTTTCATACATTGATCGACGCTTTTTAGCAGTCTTTGTGTTTTTCTTTCATTTGCACGCTTTTTCTCTTTCTGATTTTCTTCTCAGTTTCTTGGTCATCCTTTGCTGGGTCCTACATCTCTCTGAATCCACTGGCTTACTGCAACACTTGGCATTTTTCTAAGCTGCCTCCTTTCATCTGATAGGTAGATGAAGGTGGGGTTGAAAGTGATAGTCGGAGAGAAGGGTGGACCAGATTGATAGGAAGGAAGGTGGACACATAGGAACATTCAAAAGGGCGGTGCTGACTTGGAAGGTTGGAGTGAGATAAAGTGGGATTAGGGGAAATGGGGAAATGGGGAAATCCACTATGATCCCCTTTGGTTGGAGGATCCCAAATCAGAAGAGGAGGCTTTCTTCCTCCAGGCTTCTGGTGGCTCAGGTTTGGCAATAGAGCAGGCCCAGGACCCTTATGTCCTTGGTAGAGTGGGAATGGGAGTTAAAGTGCTCAGCCGCAAGGCAATGGAGTTGTTCAATGTGGCTGTCCCAGAGATGTTCTCTGAAATAATCCACAAGTTGACCTCCTGCCTCGCCAATGTAGAGAAGACCACATCGGGTTTAATGGATGCAGTAAATGAGGCGTTCTGTCTCCCTTCGTCACCTATCATCTTCATCTATCTATCGTAATCCCAGCTACCTCCCCCTGGCGCACCCCCTTCTCATTTATTTCCCAGCCCCCTTGGCCAATATGCTTAATTCCTGATGAAGGGCTTATGCCCGAAACATTGATTTATCTGCACTTAGTATGCTGTCTGACTGTGCTTTTCCAGCACCACACTCTTCGACTCTGATCTCCGGCATCTGTAGTCCCCACTTTCTCCTCACACCCTCATGGCTTGCATCACTCAGATTTATAACAGTTACTTCAAATAAAACAAAAACTGTTGTGTACTCAAACATCATAAAAGAAAACCAATACATTATGGTCACTGTTCCCAAAAGGTCCTTTCCAGCAAAAATTTCAATTAGCTCTTCTGATCATTCAACACCAATTCCTAAATAATCTGATCTTGAGCTCAGTGCTCGACATACTGTTTATGTAAAACATCTCACACGTGGTCACGAAATCCATTTTTCCCAGCAATGGTATTCAATTGGGTTAACACAGTTTAGATATAATTTAAACAGTACATTATTACTGCAGTACCCACAAATGTGAATATCTCATTTCCTGTTTTATAACATGCCCAACATTTGTATTGCAGGTTTCAATTTGACATATAATTCCCATCAATGTTTGTTCCTCCTTGCTGTTTTTGTGCTCCACCTTACTAGATTCTGTGGAATCTGACCGACGTGGGCTGTGGGGAGATTAATGGTAGAGATCATCTCGCCACATCATTTATAATGTTCTCAAACTTTAATTTCTCCAGATCTCCCGTGATGCTGTGGAATGGAGAAGGATAATGATCTTCCAACAATGCTTTGTATTCCCCCAGAGAGCTGAGACAGCTCTAACCTGGGAGGGAACCTTACAGCAGGCTGGTAAAGTGTTGCTGCTGCTGTGCAGGGTCTTAGTGAGTTCACATCTGGAGAAGTGTGTACAGATTTAATCTCTTCAATGAAGAAATTATGTGGTATATTGGAAACAGCTCAGAGATGATTCCTGCATGAAGGTGCTAGCTTATAACGAAAGGATGGTCAGGTTGACCCAGTAGCCATTGGAGTTTACAAAAATTAAGGATGATCTTATTTCAACATAGATGATGGAAGGAGTCAACAAGTGAAGTGAATTACGCAGATAGTGGAGGAATCCATTCCGTTCTCCAGCCTGTTACACAGGAACAACAGAAGGATATTCCGGCCTTTGAGCCTGTTACACTAAAACAGGACGAGGCTATTCAGCCCCTGGTGCCTGATGTACATTTACAGAAGGATGTCAATCAGCCACTGGAGCCTATAACACTCGACCCAGAGTAGGCCATGCTACACCAGTATCATGTAACAGAGCAACAGGATCGGTCCATTCAGCCTCCTCAAGTCCGTAACATAGGAACTGGAAGAGGTCACACAGTGACTGGAGATTGTTACACTGAGATATCAGGAGGCCATTCAGACCCACCGAGCCGATATCAAGGGAATTGGACAAGGATAAAAACTATCTGACACTTCTTTCATGATAAAGGAAGAGGTCATTCAGACACGTCTGTAGTTTGGGAACAAGAGAAGACCAATCACTCCCTCGGTCCCATCTCCAGGATACATGCGGAGACCGTTCACTATCTCCACCTGTTATGGAGAAGTATGACAAGACCCATCAGCCCCTCAATATATTACACTGCAACGGGAAGATTCCATAATAACCCACCCCTCTAACGCATCAACGGGAGGAGGTCATTCTGGCCTTGGAGATGACAACATGTGAACACCAGAAAGACGTCACCCCATCGATTTTGTACACCAGCAGAATGCTGAGTCCAGTCAGCCACACATGCCTCGAGCAGCAATTGGAGCAGATCTCTTAAAACCTTTTGCCGATTAAACAGGATTCAAAGAAAACGTAAACGTTTTTGAAAGGGAAGAAATCATAACTGTATACATTTGGGAGGAAAACGTAACGATAAACTATTGTAATTTAAGACAATTACTAGAATCCATTGTTGAGGACATTTGCAAAGTTAAACCACAATCTTTCGGAGTCAACGTGGTTTTACAAAGGACAAATCAAGTTTGAAGTGTTTGCTTGAGTTACTTAAAGATGTGACAAGCAAGGTGGATAGTAGGATTCCTGGAGATGGAATGTATCTGGTCTTCCTGAAGGCTTTGGATATATTGCTTCTCCAAAGAGTAAGTGGTAAGATCAGACAACATGGGTTTAGGAGTAATTTATTGGCTTGGATGGAGGATTGGTTATCCAACAAAATGGAGTCAGATGGAATAAATGTGTCATTTTCTTTTGGCAAATGCAATTTGTGGGGTGCTATTGATTTCAGTACTCTTTTGAGATCGATAGTATTACTGTACTCAGTTGACGGGATAGAAAATACGATACCACATTTTCAGATGACACTAACATCGGTGGGAAATTACATCGGAGTGATAATGCAAGAGATTTTAAAACATATGGATAGGTTGGGTGAATGGGCCAACATTTGGCAATGAAAGTTAAAGTGAATAAATATGTGGCTATTCAAGTTGGCCCGTATAATAGAAAGACAAATGATTATCTAAATGGAGGGAAAGTTCAAAGTGCTTAGGTGCAGAGGGATCTGGGTGTCTGCTTGTGTATCACAGAAAACCTGCCTGTGGGTACTGCAAGTTATGAGAAATGCAAGCATAATTTCAGTGTTTATTTATAAAAGGATAGAGTAGAAAGGTAGGGAGTGTTGGTGTAACTACGCAAGGCGTTAGTGAGGCTACAACTGGAGTACGGTTTGGGTGTCCTGCAGAATGAGGTATTTCCATTGGAGGCAATTCAGAAGAGCTTCATTAGATTGATTCCATATTTGAAGTGTTTGTCTTATGAAAAGAAAATGAGCAAGTCAGGCCTATACTCTCGAATTTATAAGAATAAAAGGAGATCTCATTGAGGGATGTAAAATGCTAAAAGTAATTGAAAGTGTAGATGTGGAGTGGATCTTTTTCAGGTGGCGCAATCTACAACAAGAGACTAGAGTTTTAGGGTGGAGAGATGGCAGAAGAGTGGAACAGAGGCCGCGATGACATCAGCCATGATTATATTCAATGGCGGAGCAGGTTCGAGGGGTTGGATTCCTACAGAAGCTCCTTGTTCTTATTCAACCCTTCGACTGTGTTGCACAGGAATGGGGGAGGCCTGGGTATCATACCGGAAGCAGGCACTCAAGATACATCAGTCTCAATCAGTTAGAGAGAATGTAACCAGTAGGGTCACACAGTGACCAGTGCTGGGTCCTCAACTATTTACAATCTTTACTAATGATCAGGAGGATGGAACAGATACACAGATGCTGAGTTTGGTGATGTCGCTGGTGATAAGCAAGAGATTAAGTTATCAAGCGAGGGCGGAGGGTCTACAGATAGATTCAGAGTGGTAAAGGCAATAGATAATAGTTTGGCAGGTGGAATATAACATGATATAACCTGCCATTTCATTTACAGTAATAATGAAAGGCAATATGTGACTGCAATGGAGAGGGATTACAGGGATTAATGATACTGTGTACTGGGGGGTTCATTCAGACCCGTTCAGACATGGGAGGTTTTGCTCCATCCCTGATCATCTGCTCCCTGACAGTCCAAGTGACCCCATTGCTCTCCGTACACATGGACTACTTTGATGTGGTTGATTGGTGGTGGGGCTGATGTTTTGAAACGTGCATCAAGGGGACAGCCTTTATCCAAGATATATTCATTTCTTTCCAAGTGGAGACCCAATGACGGTGGGAATTTCTGACTGCTTCTGAATGAAGAGGCCGTGACTGCTGCCAGGACAGTGGGTATTCACCAACATGATGTACTGTGCATGGACACACTGCAACATTAATAGAGAGAGAACTCCTTCAGTTCCTCTACCTCTCCCCATTGACATGGCTACTCCGCAGATGCCATGCACACCATTGGGAATCTCATTATACTGGATGCACTAAGCTGCTCCCTGCTGTCTGAGAAACAATGTAATACCTCATCCACCATATATATCCTCCATCACCGAATGGTGACACCGTTGTGGAGATACTGGGAAATGAAGGATATGTTACCCACTCCTGCCTGGAAAGTTCTGGATCATAGAAGCTGAATGAAACAGTGAACCTAACAGCCACTGGCAGCACCATCCTCCCCCTGGTGTGAGGCTGCAGGTCGTGTTGAAGGAGGTGACACCGCTCTGTGACCAGCTCCTTGTTCAGTCAGGGTCCCCTCACACTCTGCTCCTGGGTTAAGTGGAGCTTGGGAAGCTGGTCACGGAATACTTGGGGTGGATACAGAAGATCCCTTTCCCCACACACACTCACTGCGTGGTTTCAGAGCTCCCCCTCTCTGAAGCCTCTGCTCCATTTGTTGTTCATGTTACAGACCCAGATGCTGTAACTACAGTCCCCAGGCTCCATCCAAAGTTGGGTCACCAAATCCTCTGGTCTCCCTGAATGTCTGAGGCAGCTCACAGCACAACCTCCAGCAAACCATCTCCAGCCCCTCCACTAACTTTTCAATTACAGGAGCAGTCAGAAACCCCTCGGCTCCAAGTGTTGTGGACCAGACCAGATCCCCGCAAAATGTTTTAAGAAGGCCGCTTAGACCCAAACCTTTCCTTATTTTAAACATAGATGTGAAGTGTGCGTTCCAGATATGTTGTGACTGGCCAAACCTCTCGACATTTAGCAAAACATAATCTATTCAAATGTTTTATTTAAAATCCAATCGAAGAAAATAATATTTTGGGATAGCTTATATATTGGAACACTTACACATACAATAGATACCGTACCTTCTTGGTATACACCGCTTGGCACAAAGATATATTCAAATACAGATCCTTGCATGCAGTTTTCTGATCCTGGAGAAATCAACATCAACAGAGACCTCAGAGAGAAAAGCAGCTGGGGATCATGTATTGGAACTTCCAACCCTTCGAGGATCCCCAACAGCTTCTGAATGCTGCAGATAAAAACAAAACGAGAAAACCTGGTCTGGGAGAGCTGGCCACTGCCCTTCGATTGTTACCACCATTTAATGAAACCTAAAGGCCTCCTCAGTTATTTCCTTAAACTGTGTTCAGACAGCAGTTCGGCACCTCTGCCTTTATAACCTCCCTTCAAAAACAACCTGAGAGAACATAACCTCTTTACAGTGATAGTAAACTCACAACTCACCTTTAATAAAATGATACATCAATATGCAAAGATGGATTAATTTTAGACCTCCTAATCGTCCTCTATTAGCAGACTGAAATGTATATATACTACATTGACTCTGAGAATACAAATGTTCACAACTAGCTTCGATTTCAGTCATTTTACTCCTGCCACAGAATGCCTTTGTCTTTCTTCATCCAAGTCTCTGCAACGTGTCAAATCTTTGGTTTCTCGAATATCAACGGTATAATTTCAAATTGAATGGCAGCAATAATAAGCTCAATCGAAACAGACTGGTATTCTTCTCCCTAAACTTCTTCAAAAACTTTAAGGGGTCACGATCAGTGATAAAGATTTGTCTCGGGTATGTTATTGGCAATTTAAATGCTGAAATGTTGTAATGCCAACACCAAGCTCAAAGCCTCCTTCTCCATTGGGGAATAAATCTGTTGATGTTTCCACTGGACACTCCAACCACACATTACGTAATGGAGTACTTCTCATCTCTCCAATAGTCCCTCTGAATGGCATAGCTCCTCATGTCTCAGCATAAAAGAATTACATGCCTCTGTGCCTCTTAATGCTGTAACCACTTTACCTGCTACTCCTGGCCTATGCCAATAAACCTTACTCTCACAGGGATATGTTTTAAGAAGATCTCACACATTCTTCTCAATCCCTCACAGAAACCAGACTTTGATTTCTGAACCAAATCATTCTCATCAGCCATTTCAGCTTCTAATCTTGCCGTTTTAACTCTCTGCTCTTCCACACGAGTTCTCACGACTGCAGGAAGTGAATTGTTGTACTTCTCCAAAATAAGAATCTCTCTAAGAGTGCCATTGGTTTGCTCTGTTTTTAATACCCTTCCCACTTTTCAAAATTACTTTATTCGATTCTTTCAAACTCAATGTGCGTTTAACCAGGGACACTATTTTAGATTCCTGAAACAATGTCTGTCGGCTTCTGGCACAAGCTCATATGCACTTCCGATGGCCTTCTTCACCTCCTCCTACTCCCCAGACACCGCCTCCGATAGGGATGCAAATATCTATCAGCTTTGTTTGAATCAACTAAATCCACATGGTCACTGGGCACTGCATTTGTTTAGTCACTTTCTCAAATGGAATTAAAAAGGCTCCCCCATTCTTCTCATCAAATTTAGATAATGCCTGGGTTTATTTAAACAGATCTCCATCAGGCCTTTGGCTACTATAGCGTTGCTCATCCTCACTATCTTTCTTATCCAGCCTACCGTCTACCTTCATCTCAACTTTCCTCTATAATTACTACTTTTGAAGTTGAAGCTCTCTGCTTTTTTCTCTCTTTTTCTTTCTTTCTTCTTCATTTCCTTTTCTTTTATTTCTACTTTTCATCATAATTCAAACTGTTTCAATTCCTTTTCATGTTCAAGGTGCCTCATTTGAAATTGAATTCTAGCCATTTCCAAAGAGTCTGATGGCGGTTCCACCAAATGTAATTGCCGAGCTCTAGCTGTAATTATCTCTCATTTTCTCACAGACAAACACAGCCCCAACTCCAGCTTGTCTGTCAATTCCTACAGCTTTGCCTTCATTACCTTTTGTAAAACCCCCAACTTCACTTCTTCCACACCCAGAGAACTCTTAATGACTGAAATAATCTTTATACACAAAACACTGTTTAAATCAGCCGAATTCAACATCCGGAACCAAAGACACTAACAACTTCCATACGTAACTTTTGAACCCAATACTCTCTCGGTGCATACTCTCCAGTGTCTGCATGAGCTTATTCTGGATGCTCTGGTTTCCTCGAAAACCCAAAGTTGTGCATGTCAGGTGTATTGGTCGTGGTTAGTTGTTCATAGTTTTCAGGGATGTGTGGGTTATGTGCCTTAGTCGGTGTAAATGTGTAATAATAGGGTAGAGGAATGGGTCTGGGTAGGTTACTCCTCGGAGGGTCGGTGGTGACTTGTTGGGTCGAATGCCCTGTTTGCGGACTGTAGGGATTGGAATTCTAAACCCAATTTGGTATTATCGATATAGAACCAGACAAGAGTCCAGAGTTTGTTATAGACCAACCAGACTGACTCAAACTAGTTTAAGGAGGTAGTTTGGATGCAAACCTTTTCTTATTTTGTAGGTAGATGAGAGTTGGGTGTTCCAGATGTGATGGTACTCGTCAAACCACTCACCATTAAGCAAAACACAACATACTTAAAGACTCTAATGAAAATCCATACAAAATGAAGAGGAATTTAGAATAATTTTACTATTGGAAACCATAACCGAATAATGGATACAGTACCTTCTACAAATGAACTATTCCAATATACCAACATCCCATAAACACATCTCTTGGAAAAATGGAACATTCAGACATACATTCTTGCATACAGTTCTCCAATTCAGGAAGAAACAGCATCAAGTCAGGTTTCAGAGAGTAGCAGCTGGGGATAAGTTACTAGGCCGTTGTTACTGCTATTTATTATAAACCATAAAAGTGTCGTAAGTTATTTACTTGAGCCATTTTTCAGTAGGCAGTTTGGCCTTTAAGAGCTCTTATTTAAAGAAAGGAGAAGATAATCTTTTTTTAAAAGTGACAGCATTGTCACACACTTTAGATCCCTGGCCTTTTATTTGAGGGGCTTCCTCGATCAGAAGGTCACCTGAGAGGGACAAATACAGGTACAGACCAAGTTACAAGGATGTGCCTCATAACTTCTGAAACATCCCTGTCCATGGACCATCACATGGGACATACCGGGAAGTGAAAAACAGCCTGACACACACCATTTCCCTGTATCTGAGCTTCACAATGCCAGCACTCGATACACTAGAGATCCATAAACAAAGGCCAGGGAAAGAAACTGAGGGACAGAAAGATTCACATTAAAGACAGAAAGAGACAGTTAATTAACTGAAAAGATGTTGTGGAAATATGGGGAAAAAGACAGGGCAGTGGGACTAACTGGAGAAGTGAGAATCTTCGAGAGTAAACTTAAAAGAATGAGAACATTGAATAAAGGCATTGTCAGATCAGCTGGAATGGTTTGTTACATCAAATTCTGAATCTGCTTCACAGAACACCACAAACAACATAAACTGGGAAAAGATGACAGCCCAGCACGGAGAGCTGTGCAGACGATGCTAGTGTGTTGCTCAGTAAACTGCACTATCTGCCCAGCATAGAGAGTATTGCAAACTTTACTGTCATATGGTAACTATACTCGCATCAAATTACTGCAATGTCGACAATGAGAAGGTTTGCTGTGTGTGTGTTCATCAGAGACTGAGAGAGAGTGTGTGTGCGGGATTGGCGTGGTTGAATGCGAAACTCATTGTTTGAGAAGGAACGCACAGGAAACTATTTTAAATAAGAACAACTGGCAGGCTTTTTGTTAATCAACAGAGAGAGAACGAGAGAAGTTTCATGGACAGATACGGTAAAGTGTTTGAGAATGTCAAAATAAAGGTATTACCAGAAAAAAACAGCAATATACATCAGCGTGCACATGAATGACAGATGGATGGGAGTTTGGTGTGAGTTCGAATCAGATTTGCTTCAGCAGGTTTGAAGCCGGGAGCGTCAGCAGCAGATTATTGGCTTTGTTAAGACTTTATTTCATAGCTCAAGGTTCAAACAGCAGCTGGACTAAACCAGTGAGATATATTCTGGAGTGGTGAGTATTTCAAGTTAGAAATGGTCAGGATATGGTGTCATGAATCAGCTCATAGTCAAAGGGATCTCCTACAGTTGTGACTTGTCTGCTTCAGTCGCAGATATTGGCCAGGGATGGGATGGAAACAGTGGCAGGAAGTGGAGTTTGTAACCAGAGCAGTAGAGAGTGACCTCCCTGCTCTTAATATTTAAATAACAAAGGCAATGATACAGTAAATTGTAGTTCTCTGCTGGAACTGAGTAGGTCAACATAGAGAGTAACACTGCCAGCTCAGAGAGGGAGACAGTCATTGAACACATGCATTGATGTAGTTAGTAGTGGTCTGTAGAGTAAATATCTGGAATGAGAGTTTCAACAGTAAAATAATAGTGACAAGAAGTGTAGACGATATAAAAGAACAGTAATACAGTCATAATCGGTTTTTAGATCAAAAACATCTGGACGTTGACACTGACCAGGAACACCAACGATAACCAGGAAAGTATAATAAAAATATTGAATAATGAGAAGAGCATAATAGATCCGCCATGATAATGACGACCAATAACATTCAGAAAGATGCCAAACATAAATGTATAAACTCCTATCTATTGTTGGAACTTGCCAGTCTAATGTTTCCAGATTCTGATACATTTTTGGAACATTCCAGTCTCATGTTCTCAGATACTGATCTCTCCTCCCCCTCTCTCTGGGTATGCTGTTCCCTGTCAGTGCTGTCGGTGATGCTCCCGCTCATGTTATGGGATAACACATTGAACGGCGCCCATTTATCATTAAAAGATGGAAACCCTCCACTGAGATAATTAGAATCCATGGAGATTGGCATTAAGCACAGTCACTGAACTAACACTGGGAAAATTAGCAAAGGCTACGAAAACGGATGAATGGGCACTGCAAAACAATCAACAGACAGGAGGGTTCGCTCCCAGTTGGGGAACACTTCAGTGGTCCAGGATATTCAACCTCGGACTTTCTGGTGACCATCCTTCAAGGCGGACTTCAGGACTGACAGCAGCGAAAAGTGGCCGAGCAGAAGCTGATTACAAATTTCGGTTCCCATAGGGAGGGCCTCAACTGGGTCCTTGGGTTCATGTCACATTGCAGGTTACCACCATTGTACTATACACACACACACAGGCACTCCTATACACACACATACGTACGGACACATAAGTACACAGACACGCACACAGACACACACACCCTTACAGACACACACACTCTCACAGGCATCCGCTCAGAGACTTAGACCACGCTACACTCATGCATACACATATATACTCTCTCTCACTGATACTCAAGTCCCGCACCCCAGACACACACACACTCCCACACTCACACATGCAACCCCTCACAGACTTAAGACACTCTACATCACTACACACACATATATACTCCCTCTCACACTCACAACCCCCAACTAAGAGAAACACACACATACAAACCGACAAAGACCCACAGACACACATATATCTTATGTGGTGAATTTGTACTTGCAGAGTTACATTGTACTTTGCTCAAAAACTGCATGCATTCATGTAGAACTCTGTTATCTCACTTTTCAGATTAGAATCAATCCAAACATTATGGTATAGACAGAGAACAAAGGGGCAAAAACCTTCAAAATATTGTCTAACTAACACTCGTTGTTACTGCTAACCTGAGAATGCAACTTTAAAAGAAAAAGGTTTTATAATTTACACATGAAAGAAATGAAACTATCATGATCTTCGAACAGATGAAAGACTCAACAAACAATCAAGGTATTTTTCAATGGATAATTTCAGTTACATCACACTGAAAATTTTTGCGATAAATCCTGTGCCTTAGAAGTGTGTCCTCCACTATCACCTGATGAAGGAGCAACGCTCTGAAAGCTAGTGTGCTGCCAATTAAACCTGTTAGATGAAAACCTGGTGTTGTGTGATTTTTAACTTTGTACACCCCAGGCCAACACCGGCATCTCCAAATCATGACTAAACAAACAGGCTCAGTTAACCAGTTCCACACCTCATTTTTCATATCACTATAAAATGGAACATTTACTGGGTTTGGATGGAATGGATGAGGGTTGCTGAGGGATGGACCAAAAATCTTTAAATCTTTCGAATCTTTTTTAAAAACTTGTATATGAGAGTATTAAAAGGCACTGCAGTGGTCTATATGTGTTCCACTCTGTTTATGAAAAGAGGCAGGTATAAAATAACAGATCAGTTGCATAAAAACAAGTCAGGTGGGCAGGTTTCTGGATACCTTAACCCAAAGTATAATACTTATTGACCAGTATGAGGCTACTCCTGGTTTTAAGTGCCCTGTTATCGAATCCTTTCATAACCTTGAGACAGAGCATTGAGATTGCTGCTCAGCAAAATGCCGAAGCAATTCTGTCCCTATGGGCCTCTTACAAAGGGATACGAGAAGGCCATTCAGCCCATATTAGCCTGTTGCTACTTGAAAAGGTGGAAATCTAGAATATTGTCACATTTTGCCAACAAAATCATTCAAAACGAAGAGATAAGTCACTGCAGCTGTATGAGGTGTTACTGAGACGGCACCTGGAGTACATTGTGTTGTTTGTGTTTCTGTAACTGAGAAAGGATGGACCTCCATCAGATACAGTTTACCGGCTGCTCGTAATCCACGGGTTGCTGTGGCATTTAATGTCTCGGGTCTGTTACACAGGGACAGGAGGAGGCCATTCAGCCTTTCCAGTCTTTAAGAGAGGGCGTCGAGGAGCCCATTCAGCCTCTTGAGCCTGTTACAGAGAGGCAGGAAGTGTTTATTTAACTTCCAAGTCTGTTATGCCTAAATATTAGTTTTAAATTAGTTGTGGAATAGGAAAGACCTGATGTAAACATTAAAGTTCTAACTTTGAACAAGGCCAATTTTGAAAGTATTAGGTGAGCCCTCTGAAAGGCTGATTGGAATACCCTATTCACAGGTAAAGTGATGGTTGTAAAATACAAGGCCAACAAAACTTGGTTTCAGAGAGTCCAGAGCCAACGTCTTCCTATTAGTGAGAGGGGCAAGGCTGGTGCGTGTAGCAAGTGCTGGATGGCTCGAGATATTGATGGTCTGGTCAAGGTAAGGAAGTAGGCATATGTCAGGTAAACAGAGCTGAGATCAAGTGGATCCCGAGAGGTGTGCAAGGGCAGCAAGTGTACAGTCAATGGGGAAATCGGGCCAGAAAAATGTGGACAAGGGCTGGCTTTAGAAATACGGTTAACGAAGCATTGAAGAAATTATACAAATTCTTTAATGTCAAAAGATTAACTAGGGAGAGGATAGGGCCCCTTAAAGATCAGTAAGGCTACCTGTGCATGGAACCACACGAGATTGGAGGGATACGAAACATGTATTTCTTCTCAGTATTTAATGTGGAGGAGGTTACAAGAGCGAGAGAATGAAGAAATATATAGTGATACCTTGAAAGTGTCTATATTACAAGGAGGTGCTGGATATTTTAAAACACATAAAGGTGAACAAATCCCTGGGACCTGAGCAGTTGTGTCCCAAATATTTGTGGGAAACTAGAAAAGAAATTGCTCAGCCTTTTGCTGATGTATTTGCAACATTGATTTCCACAGGTGAGGTGTCAAAAGACTGGAGGGCTGCTAACATTGTGTCATTATTTAAGAAAGTAAGGGAAAAAAAAGGTAACTATAGATCGGTGAGCATGACGTCAATGGTGACTAAATTGTTGGAGGGGATTTTGAGGAAAAAGATCAATATGCATTTTGAAAAGACAAGAACTGAAGAGGGGCTTTGTACATTGGAGATCACGTCTCACTGACTCAGTGGAATTTTTTGAGGAAGTGATGAAGATGATTGATGAAGACAGGTCAGTGGATGTTGTCTTTATGGAATTCAGTAAGATTACCAAAATGTTCTTCATGGTAGACTGGTTAATAAGGTTAGACTGCCTGGGATCCAGGGAGAGTTCGCCATTTAGATCCAAATTTTTCTTAAATATTGGAGACAGGGCGTGACAGTGACATTTGTTCATTAAACTTGGAGACCTGTGACTAGTGACGTGCCGCAAAGATCAATAGTGGGTCCACTGCCTTTTGTCACTGATACAAATCATTTACATTTGAGTATATGAAGTATGGTCAGTAAGTTTGTAGATAACAACAAATTTGTTGGTGTAGTCGACAGTGAAGAATGATCTCTCAGACTATAATGGGACTTTGCTTAGGTGAACCGAGGAGTGGCAGATGGAGTTTATTTTAGATAAATGTGAACTATTGCATTTTGGCAAGACAAATTAAGGCAAGACACACAGGTAGGGTTCTGTCGAAAGCTGCCAATCAAGGAGAATCCATCGAAATTATCGAATTCCTACAGTTAGGAAACAGGCTTTTCGGCCCATCGAGGCCACACCGAACCTCTGAACAGTATCCTACTGGACAAACCCCTACCCTATCCCCCAACTCTGCATTTCCCATGGCTAATCCACCTCGCCTATACATCCTTGGGTACTTTACGCAATTGAGCATGGCCAATCTACCCATATCTGTATATCTTTATACTGTCGGAGGAAAACATAACATCCGGAGGAAACTCATACAGACACGGGGAGAATGTGCAAACTCCACACAGGCAGTGATTCAAGGAAGGAGTTAAACCCAGATCGCTGCGCTCTGAAGCAGCAATGCTCGTCACTGAGCTACTGTGTCACCTTGTGGGGCAGGTTCTCCGTTCCTTGAAAGTGCTGTCACAGGTAAACAGTGTAGTGAAGACGGCACTTGGTGATCTCCCCTTTATTGGTGCGTGCTTTGTGTCTAAACATTTTCATGACATGATGCATCTGTCCAGGACATTGGTTTGGCCACTTTTGTAATATTGCCTTTAATTCTGTTCTCCCTGCTGTCGGAAAGACATTGTCAAACTTGAAAGGGTGCAGAAGAGACTTAAAATAATGTTGCAGATGTTGGATGGTTAGAGTCACAGGGAGAGTTTGAACAGGCTGGGACTATTTTCAAGTGTTGAGGCTGAGGGGTGACCTTAAAGGGGTTTATAAAATCATGAGGGGCATAGATAACGTGAACAGTCAACGTCTTTTACCCAGGATAGGCGAGTCCAAAATTAGAAGACAAAGGTTTCAGGTGAGAGGAGAAAGATTTAAAAAGGAACATGAGGGACAACATTTTCACACAGAGACCGCTGTGTGTATGGATTGAACAGCCAAAAGAGGCGGTGGAGGCGGGTAGAGTTACACCATTTAAAAGGCATTTGGATGGATACATGCATGGGAAGTGTTTAGAGGGAGATGGGCCAAGTGATGGAAAGGGGGACGAGATTTATTTAGGATGTTTGGTCAGTATGGACGATCAGACCGAAAGGTATTTTTCCATGCTGTACATCTCTGAAACTCTATTCCCTCTTGAGTGTATGACACAGGAACAGGAAGAGGCAATTCAGCTTCTGAATTCTGTCAGTCAGTTTGTTTGTTCAATTACTGAGAGTAAAATACAAAAATACATCATTCAGATTTTGATGGTGTTTTACAGAAACGGGGAAAGGCTTTTAGTCAAGAGAAGCTGTAAGGAATGTGAAGACGATATTCAGGCCCTCGACTCCATTCCACAGGAGCAGCAGGTGAGCACAGAGATATTGGAACCTGTCAGTCAGTAGCAGGAGGAGGACATCTACTATCGCAAACCTTGGATCAGGAGGCAGTCACTCAGCTGCTCAAGATTGGGACACAAGAACAGGACGCAGTCATCCAACTGCTTGAGATTGGGGCACAGGGACAGGAGGGAGTCACTCAGAGCTCGAAACTGGGGCACAGGGAAATCTGGAGGTTGTGAGGCCCCAGCATCATGTTATGCAGGAACAGGAGGAGGTGACTCACTCCCAACCAATATGGGACACTGGGAGAGAAGGGGAGTTTGCTTGGAACAAACAGAAATATATGAATAGGTTGCATTAGTGGTCCATTCAATCCTGCCCCACCATTCACTGTGACCACTGTGATCTGATGGTGATTCCTTCATTCCATTTTACGGAGACTCCCCTCTCTGCAGCCTCTGCTCCGTATCTTGGTCATGTTGTAGACTCAGATGCTGCAGGAACACTCACCATGACTCATCAAGATGGATGGGTCTAACAGGATAAGTCAGAATTTGAGGGGTCCAATGACAAGAATGAAAACTCAAAATAAAGGTATTGTCAGATGTTTCATTCTCTTACATTCACAATCCAACACACATAACCAGCCCATCCATTACATATTCAGGATGGAGCACTGTGTAGATACGGCTAGTGTACAGCTGTATGCAACCCAGCAATGTCCAGAGTGAAACTCTATGCAGCCCACACCAATGCTTGATCTATAATCCTGGACTAAATGTTCAGTGTGGGGAGCTGTGCAGTCCGCACTGGGTCATTCATATATAAACCCAGGCTGTTTCATTGTTCGGTAACACTGTATTAGATCACTGCCCAGTGTGGTGAAAAATGTAACCAATGGTGGAAGTGACAGAATGTGCAGTTCCCATCCATTTACAGCTCCATATCTGTACTGTACCTTGACAAGGGGTGCTACGAATATGAAAATAAATGTGAGGATGAGATATAAAGGGAAACAATTTAAATACCAATAGTTCTGATTAAGGCGCATATCACTCTCGTATTTAAAGTTGAAATAACTGAGATAATATCCAATGAGGTTTTGTAAACGGTACAAAGAATTAAGAGGGGGATGGTGATGGTTGCACTATAAGCCTCCAAATAATCAATGGGAATTATAGGAACAAAATTTCAGGGACACTGGCGAGACTTGCAGGAGTAATAGGGTTGTCATAATAGGTGATTTTAATTTTCCTAACATATACTGGGACTTCCAGATGGGTTAAGAACTTCGATGGAATGTAATTTGTTAAGTGTGTTCAGGAAAGCTTCCACAAGCAATATAGAGAGGTTCCTATTGGGGAAGGGACAAACTCGACCTACTGTTGGGAAATAAGTTCGGATAGGTGACGGAGGTAAAGTCGGGGATCATTTTGGGAATAGTGACTAGAGCTGTATTAGTATTAAAATAGTTATGGTAGGGACAAAATTGGTCCACAGATTCAAGTTCTAAATTGGGGTAAGGCGTATTTTGTTGGAATTAGACAGGGGATTGCAGGGGATGATTGGAGTAGTTTGTTTCCAGGTAAAATGATCCCGGGCAGGTAGGAGGGCTACAAAAGTGAGATAGCTCGAGTTCAAGGTCTATATGTCCCTGTGAGGATGAAGGGAAAGTGAGGCTGGAAGAGAGAACCCTGGATAACAAGAATAATTGAGGCTCTGACCAGAAAAAAAATGAGGCGTGGCTCAGGTACAGGCAGTTCGTATCAAGGGAATCCCTGGAGGTACTCAGGGGATAGAGGAGTTTACTGAAGAAGGAAATCAGCAAGGCGAAAAGGGGGTATGAGATAGCCATGGCTGAGCTGATTAGTGCGAATCCAAATTCAGTATAGAAAAGAAAAAGAACAACCAGAGAGAGAATAGGACGCCTTAAAATCCAAAATGGGCATGCATGCGTAAAACCTCAAGAAATGGGTGAGGTCCTCAATTTCCCCTGTGTGTTTATCATGAAGAAAATCATAAAGACCTGTGACCTTTGGGAGGTTAGTTGGGATATCTTGGTACAGTCCATATCACAGTAGAGGTGCTGATGGATATATTAGAATTCATAAAGTCAGATAAATCTCTTGGTCCTGACCAGATATATGCAAGAGCACTGCAGGTGGTGAGAGAAGACAGTTCAGGGGCCAAGGACCCGGAAGACTGGGCGGTAACAAATGGAGTGCCCTTCTTCAAGGGGGGTTGCAAAGAAAAACCTGAGAAATATAGACCAGTAAGCTTCACATCTGTTTTCGGTAAACCACTTGAGAAGGTTCTGAGATATAAGATATGCATGCATTTGGAAAAACAGAGTTTGACTTGGAGCAGTCAGCATAGCTTTGTGCGTGGCAGATCATGCCTTAGAATTTTTGTTAGAGTTTTTGAGGAAGTGACCATAAAGGTTGACATGGGCAGAGTGGTGGACATAGTCTATATGGATTTCAGTAAGGCCTTTGACAAGGTTCCACATAGTAGGCCGCTCTGGAAGGTTGGATTACATGAACTCCAATGTAAACTGGCAAATTGGTGACACAATTGTCTTGACGTTATGAAGCAAATGGCTATGGTGGAGGTATGCTTGTCGGACTGGAGGCCTGCGACTAGTGGAGTGCCTCAGTGTTCGGTCCTGGGTCCATTGCTGTTCGTTGTCTTATATCAATGATTTGGACCAGAGTGCACAACACAAGGTTAGTAAGTTTGCACATGACTCGAAATTAGGAGGCATCATTTACAATGAGAACCATTATCAGAAATTGCAGCAGTACCTTGGTCAGCTGAGGAAGTGGGCTCAGAAATAGCAATTTGAAATAAGTGTGAAGTCTTACATTTTGGAAAGTCAAATCCAGGTAGAAGTTTAATGATGAATGAGAGGGCCTTAAGGAGTGAAGTGGAACAAAAGGACGTTGGAGATCAGGTGCACGGTTGGCTGAAATTTGAGTCACAGATACACAGGACAGTGAAGAAGGCTGTTGGCATACTGGCCTTCATCAGCGCATTAGGTATAGACGTTGGGACGTTATATTACAGTTGTACAGGATGTTGGTAAGGCTGCAGTTGGAGTGTTGTGTTCAGTTTTGTTCACCTTGCTCTGGAAAGGATATTATTGAACGATAAAGAGCGTAGAACAAATTTCCAAAGATGTTTCCTGGGCTAAAGGCTCTAAGTTACATGCAGAGGTTGGACAGGTTCGAACTTATTTCTTTTCCGCGTAGGATACCGAGGGGGTTCTTATTGAAGTGTAACTCTTATAAAATTATGAGAGGCGTGCATGGGGTGAATACTTCAATTATTTTCCCAAGGTTGGGGAATCGAGGACTAGAGGACATCCATTAATGTTTGGAAAGGAAAAAAAAAGTATATAAAAAGGAACCTGAGGGGTAACGTTTTTACATAGAGTGTGGTATGAATACAGACTGAGCTGCCAGTGGAAGTGATTGAGGTGGGTACAATAACAACATTGAAAAGGCATTTGGACAAATACACAGATAGGAAAGGATTAGAGGGATACAGAACAAGGGCAGGGGAATGGGGTGAGTCTGGATGGACATTCTGGTTGCCATGGTCCAGTCATACTGGGAGTCTCGTGCAATGTGTCTGCAAATGAGTGTGTTTTGGAGTGAAAACAGAGTGGGGGAGACTGAGAAAAAATGTCATTGAAGGATATGTTCACAGGTTTCAGAATGCTGAAATGAAGACATTTCGATAGTTTCATGCAACACGGGTCAGTACTTTGAAGAATGATGAGTGAAAGGGATATTGCTGTGAGTTCAGGCAATGGAGACTTTTGGATGAGCATTTGTTCTGCAGCTTTGTAACTAGGAGTGAGGGCAGCAGAGTCTTCGCCTCACTGGGCTGAATCTAACAAAAAACTATCTCAGTGCCATTTTCATTAAGTGTGACAGGGATTGTCTGCACGAGGCTGAACTACTTTCCTGGTGCTATCTTACCAAACTCATCTCATTAACTACCCACCCGACTCCATTGTGTCGCTCTCATACAATGCCAGCTCGATTCTCCCACCCATCATGACTGGAGGTACTCAAAATCGCCCGGATGCTCCTGGATGTTCCATGACACTGGGCCATCTTTAAAAGGCCAAGGGGCACACGGTTGAGCTTTCTCAGTTTGCAGCTGTCCGGCACAGTTTACTCTGAGCATGGCAGATAAGGGGAAATTACATCACGGTTTTCGACAGGGGCACAGAGGTCCTGGTGGATGAGCGAGTACAAAAGGGGACCATTCTCTTCCCAGAGGGATCGCTCCACCAGACACACCGAGCCTGGTCTGAGCTCACCACCCAGCTCAGTGCAGTATCTGTGGTCTGAGTAAATGTCCAGCAAAACAGGACAAGCTTCAATAACCTTCCCCACTCTGTTAGGATAAGGGTCACCATATTCTCTCTGCTCCCTCACACTCACTATATATCTGTTATAGCACCGGTTCCCGAACAAAGCTCATGCTCTCCCACTCTCACTACTGCATACAGCACCATCCCTCTCTTTCTCTCTGCATCTCTAATGCCCCCCACAGAGTTACAGAATATTCTGGGGAATGCCAATTATGGAATTTTCCAGATCATGTTCCAACTTATTCCCAGTTTCAGTAAAGCGGCTGTGCCCCAGTGTGTGACATGTAAGAGGATGGAGTAGAGATGTACGTTTTTCAAATCACACACAATTGAAATCCATCATGAGGCCATTCAGTACTGCAAACATGCTCCAACATTCAATACGTTTGGAGGTGAAATGATAGTTTTCTCAGCTCCACGTTACAGGAACTTTCAGTCATTCAACTCCCAGCTTCCTGTTACCGAGCAGACGATTCTCAGAAACTTTTTACCCAGTGTTTCTTCTTGCATGTGTCCGATGGCATTTCCCATGGGGACAGACTCCTCGAACAATATATTTCATCTGCTTTCGAAATTCATACAATAGTCAGCATGCTTTCCACAGACCAATCAAAAACATGCACTTAATTTACGGTTATCGATATCCAATCACAATTAGACATTCTGGTTATTTCACTTGTCTCACCTTATTGTATTCAGTAAAAGAAAGCTTCCAAAAACTTGTCTCAATGTAACATACAATTTCAAGAAGAGAACGTTTTTATCCTCAGCCCTTATCATGACGATTATCCCAAATACACCTTTTTGTGTCATGAATGTTTCTTTTGCCCTTTGTCTGTGACTGATTCTGTGTGTAACAGTTACACAGTCTCCCACTCAGTTGGCTGGATGGTTGGTTTGTGATGCAGAGGGAGGGCACCAGCGAAGGTTCAATTCCCCAAACTGACTGAGGTTACCATGAAGAGGATGCTCTCTCAACCTCACCCTGTCACCCAAGATGTGGTGACATTCAGTGTAAACCACCATGAGTGATCTATCTAATGAGAGCTCTTTGGGACTCTATTCTATCAATGTTAGCATTTTAATTTTTTTAAAAAAAAATTGACTGAAAAATTGATTTTTATTATTATGTTAAAACAAAGCAAAACAACTCAAATAACTGAACAATATTTCACCCATGTGCATGTACATACAAAATAAGTTAAAGTCTATAAACGGACAGAAGAAAAACAAAAATAAACAATAAATAATAAATAAATAATACAGCTCAGAATAAGAAAGCGATAGCTCTTGTTCTTCGAGAGCATTAACTGATATACATTCATATGTTCACAATTCTTCATTTTAATTTCATTAGACAATATCGTCATTGCTATATAAAAGCCATTTTTAGACTGGCAGTTAAGTCTAATCGTGATAATCCAAAAAAGATTGCTATATCTTATATAAGTCTCTGCTTTCTGGCGCACCATACAGGTCAAAACGTCCAAAGGGATATTCTCCATGATGAGCTTACCACGAGCCAGCAGACCCGGGTGGTGGAGGGGGGAGGCGGGGGTGTTTCAGACATCAGACACAACACAGTACTTTTCCTAGTAAAGGAAGTGTGGGGGAGGTACTAAACGAGTATTTTGCATCAGTATTTACTGTCGAAAAGGATACGGAAGATATCACATGTAGGGAAATAGATGGTGACACCTTCCAAAATGTCCATATTACGGAGGAGGAAGTGCTGGGTGTCTTCAAACGTTTAAAGGTGGATAAATCCCCAGGACCTGATTAGGTGTACCCTAGAACTCTGTGGGAAGCTAGAGAAGTGTTTGCTGGGCCTCTTGCTGAGATTGTTGTAATATGGA
This sequence comes from Chiloscyllium punctatum, assembly GCF_047496795.1. Taxonomy (NCBI): domain Eukaryota; kingdom Metazoa; phylum Chordata; class Chondrichthyes; order Orectolobiformes; family Hemiscylliidae; genus Chiloscyllium; species Chiloscyllium punctatum. Next base: position 69,523,547 of record NC_092768.1, on the reverse strand, counting down.
TAGTCACTGGTGAGGTGCCAGAAGACTGGAAGTGGCAAACGTGGCACCACTGTTTAAGAAGGGTGGTAAGGACAAGCCAGGGAACTCTCGACCAATGAGCCTGACGTTGGTGGTGGTCAAGGTGTTGGAGGGAATCCTGAGGGACAGGATGTGCATGTTTTTGGAAAGGCAAGGACTGATTAGGGATAGTCAACATGGCTTTGTGCATGGGGAATCATGTCTCACAAACTTGATTGAGTTTTTTGAGGAAGTATCAAAGAGGATTGATGAGGGCAGAGGGATAGATGTGATCCATATGGACTTCAGTAAGGGTTTCGACAAGGTTCCCCATGGGAGACTGATTTGCAAGGTTAGATCTCATGGAATACAGGGAGAACTAGCCATTTGGATACAGAACTGGCTCAAAGGTAGAAGACAGAGTGTGGTGGTGGAGGGTTGTTTTTTAGACTGGAGGCCTCTGACCAGTGGAGTGCCACAAGGATCGGTGCTGGATTCACTACTTTTTGTCATTGACATAAATGACTTGGATGCGAGCATTTGAGATACAGTTAGTAAGTTTGCAGATGACAACAAAATTGGAGGTACAGTGAACAGCGAAGAGGTCACCTCCGATTACAACAGGATCTTGACAAGATGGGCCAATGGGCTGAGAAGTGGCAGATGGAGTTTAATTCAGATAAATGCAAGGTGCTGCATTTTGGGAAAGCAAATCATAGCAGGACTTATACACTTAATTGTAAGGTCCCAGGGAGTTTTGCTGAACAAAGAGACCTTGGAGTGCAGGTTCATAGCTCCTTGAAAGTGGAGTCGCAAGTAGATACGATAGTGAAGAAGGCGTTTGGTATGCTTTCCTTTATTGGTCAGAGTATTGAGTACAGGAGTTGAGAAGTCATGTTGCAGCTGTACAGGATATTGGTTAGGCCAGTGTTGGAATATTGCGTGCAATTCTGCTCTCCTTCCTATCGGAAAAAGTTGAGAAACTTGAAAGGGTTCAGAAAAGATTTATAAGGATTGGAGGATTTGACCTATAGAGAGAGGCTGAATAGGCTGAGGCTGTTTTCGCTGCAGCTTCGGATGCTGAGGGATGACATTATAGAGGCTTTCAAAAATATAAGGGGCATGGATAGGTTATATAGGGAAAGTCTTTTCCCTGGGGTCAGGGAGTCCAGAAGTGGAGGGCATAATTTTAAGGTGAGAGTAGTAAGATGTAAAAGAGACCTACAGGGTAACTATTTCACACGGAGGGTGGTACGTGTATGTAATGAACTGCCAGGTGAAGTGGGGGAGGCTAGCACAAGTGCAACATTTAAGTGGCATTTGGATGAGTATATTGAATAGGAAGGGCTTGGAGGGTTATGGGCCGGGTGCTGGCAGGTGGGACTAGATTGTATTCGGATATGTGGTTGGCATGGACGGGTTGGACCGAAGGGTCTGTTTCCATGCTGTCCATCTCTATGACTCTATGACTTATATTAATCTGTTTTTTGGTGCACCATACTGGTGAGAAAGTCCAAAGGGATATTCTCTATGATGAGCTTACAAAGACCCAACACATCCTGGGAGTTTCAGACATCCAACACAACAGAATATTATTTCCTAGCACAGAAAGTAAGGATATATTTTTTCCCATGTGCATCTGCGTAAGATACTCTGCGCAGGTGCAGGGAAAGAGAAACCGTGTCCATCTCCAATTCGGTCCCCCAAGACCCACTCTACTGCACCGAACACAGTGATCCGATATATACGAAACCTGCAGCAGGACCACATACAATGAGTAAGAATGCCTGTAGTCATTCTGCATTTAGGACATGCTGAAGATAATCACACATTGAATTTTGAGAGAAAATGTGGTGTTAGATAGGCCCTATGAAGAATTTGCAACTGCATGGAATTGGTCCTTTTACAGATCAAAATCCTTCGAGCATTTTCACAAATATTCTCCCATGTCTCCAAAGAGATCTAAACCCCCTAACTCTCCCGCACAGACATCACGAAGCTGCACAGTCTTGTCTGAGGGGACACTCTCCAACAAATGATAAAGGGTAGTGACAGAGAGTGTATTCTTAGCAGTAAGCACCCGCTTCTCTGTATCGGATCTATAAGAGTCTGTTAAAAGTGTGTGTTTTTAAAATCAAATCTCTAATCTGGAAAAAAACAGAAGAAATCTCTACTAGGTAGTTCATACTTACGAGTTATTTGATCAAATGATATCATTGTTTCTCCCTCAAGTAACACGTGGTGGCTCAGTGGTTTGCACGGCTGATTCACCGCACCAGGGTCACGGGTTTGGTTCCAGCCTTGGGTGACTGGCTGTGTGGAGTTAGTATGTTCTCAACTGTGACTGCGTAGGTTTCCTCCCACAGTCACAAAGATGTGCAGGTTAGATGAATTGGCCAATGCTAAATCACTCAAAGTGTTCAAGGATCTGTAAGTTCAGACATTAGTCAGGGTAGGTATAGAATGGTAGGGGAATGGGTCTGGGTGGGTTACTCTTCAGTGGTTCGAAGTTGAATTGCTGGGCCCAAGGGCTTGTATCCACACTTTAGGGATTCTACTAATTCTAAATCACTCAAGCAAGGTACTCCCCTGGCTGCCCACAGTTTACACCTGGAATCCATTATCCCCGGTTGACAACCCTGGTATAGCAATTAAAGCGGTAAGAAACATGGTTTTGGCTGTATTGCTCTCGATCTGACGCATTGTTCTTCAAGTTTTAACAGTATTGATAATCATTAGTTTTTGACAATACTCCATAAATCCCAGGCACGAACATCGGATGATTAAAAAAGCTTACTTGATTGCTTTTAATCTGGGAGATCTACCCCCCGCAATCTGTGGGGCAGTTGCAATTTTGTTAGCTAGATAAGGAATCGCTTATGGTGGCAAATAAAAGAGCTAAACCAGCCATTCTATTTCCGAAATATCTGTCTGGGAAACATCAAAGAAAACATTCACACGGCGTCTCGGAAATGAGGAAGGACAGTCATTTTAATAACAGCTATCCGATCTAGCCAGGATATTTGAATTGCCTCCCATCTTTGAAGGTCTTGTTTAATTTTGTCAAACAAATGGACACCGTTCACATTAAATAAATGATCAAAGCCAGATGTAATGACTATACTGAAATAGGGAAACCACCCCCGTGACCATTTAAAAGGAAACCAGGATTTGCCCTTAGTATCAGGTATTTCCCTAAGATCTCCCATAGGCATGGCCTCCAACTTTGTAAAATTAATTTATTGCCCGGAAAGGCAACAAGCGAATTCATGCATTGCATCACATGACCTACCGAAATTACGGGATTTGACAAGAAACATAAGACCCTCATCTGCATACAATGTAATCTTTCGTGACTTCTATCCCACTTCTGGGTCAGATGTGTTGACATCCCTACGGATGGACTCCTCCAGTGGCTCAATCCCCAACGTAAACAACAATGGTGAAAGGTGTCAACCTTGTCGGCTGCCTGGAGAAATATTAATATTACTGGTTGGCCACACTATTAGTGAGAACCGCAGCCAGAGGATCACGGTAAAGGATCCTCACCCACTTGATAAAATCTTTGCGTAGACCAACCCGTTCTAATGTACAGAAGAGATCCGGCCACTCAACCCAATCAAATGCTTTCCCTCATCAAAAGAGATCAATAATCCCTGGACAGATTGTTGTTGACACTCTTGGATCATGTTGAGTAAACTCTTCACATTGTAGGAAGATCTGCGGCCCTTTATAAAGCCTGTTTGGTCCTCTTTGGTAACGGAAGGCAGCAAAGTTTCCAGCCTTAATGCACGGGTCTCAGAATGGATTTTGAAACCAACATTTAAATTTGAGATTGGCGTGTAAGAAGCACAATCCTCCAGGGTCTTCCTTTCTTCATCATCATAGAGATATGAGCCTCTCTTAAGGATAGAGGGATGGGTTCGTGACTGTATGAGTGACAGAACATGTTAAACATCAGCCCTGACAATAGGTTTATAAATTATCTATAAAATTCACGAGGAAATCTGTCAGGAATGTGCACCTTTGCATTCTGAAGCTGCTTCACACCCTCCTGCGCAGACAATGGTGCATTAAGGCACACCACTTATTCAGGGTTACTCCTGAAAAATGAAAAGTGACTCCATTTTAATCCATCTGTCCTCATAATGCTCAGTCTGAAATAATTCGGAGAAAAATCTTGGACAGGAGACACCAAACTTTTTGGAATTGAAGGTAAGGATCCCAATACCTTCCCTAATTGAGGTAATGGCTTAGAGGGGCGCTCGTTTTCCTGGCAAGATAGAATAAATACCTGCCTGACTTATCACCATGCTCAAACAGCCTTTGTTTAGCAAAAGTAAGTTCCTTCTTGGCTGTCTGTGTGAGCGTGGAATTCACTGTAGACCGAAGCGTTGTAATCCTCTGCAGCTTAGCCCCTGAGGGTCTATCACAGTATGTCCTCTCGGCTGCCCTCAGCTGTGCCTCAAACCAGCGTTCCTGCTCCCCCTTCTGCTACATCATAAGGAATAATTATTCCCTTGGCATAAGCCTGAACAATTTCCCATAGAATGGATGGCTTACTGGTTGAATCTGAATTAATGGCTAAGAAAGATCTGAATTCATTACAGAAATACTCAATGAACTAACTAGTCTAAACAATAAAGGGATACATTCGCCAGTGTCTCGAATCTATTATATTTCCCTAAATCTTTATCAATAAGTATGGTCAGAAATGGTAATATTCCCAATTGTACAGGATGCCACCGAATCTAAGATTGTTTCAGGGATGGGGAAGAAATCAAACCTGGTGTGGCATTTCTGCGGGTTAAAGAAGATATTAAAAGCCCTCCTTGTGAGGTAGATGTGCCTCCAGACATCCACCAGCTCTAGATCTGCACACAAATCCACCAATACCTTACATTATAACGGGGGGATTGAGGGACCTTCGGACATTCTGTCCATCGTGGGGTCCATAAGACAGTTGAAATCTCCTTCTACGATAATGTGCCATGATGCAAGAAAATGCATCTACCAGGATTTTAAGAGGGTCGCGGGGTGGGGGTGGGGGTCGCAATTACTGTTCAAAATATTGGATTATTTACCATAGTTCAAGGATTGGGAGATTGTGATCCTTCCGTGAGTATCCAATACAATCTAGTAATTTAAATGGAAGATTCTTCTTATTCAGTATGGCCTCTCCCCTACTCCTAGTATTAAAAGACGAAAATAAAAACCCGTTCAAACCCGCCCTGTTGTAACTTCAATTATTCCTTGTGATCGAGGTGCATCTGCTGCAATAGGACAAGATCAACCCTCTCTTTGTTAAGACTAGAAAGTACCTTTTTCCTCTTAACTGCCTCCCCTTAATGCTCCAGATATTGAAGCATGACATTAGTCATAACACACTGGAACAACATTAGAACTCCAGAGAGGAAGAACTTGAATGACAAATCGCTGAGCATCCACGAAAAAAGACTCATCGAGCCTAAAAAAAAATACTAACTAAAACTACAACAACTAACACGCTTTCAAAATGTTCTACAGCTAAATACATATAAAAACAAACAAAAAACAGGCCAAAAAATGCCAATGACACTCAGGAGGGGCATTTACCCCTCCTCCCCCCACTGGGGGCAGTTGCACGTCACAAATCTTTATCTTCTACCCCATTATCAATACTGCATTCCGGGCAATTAATCACAAACATCGGGATTGAACTGCCCTAACGTAGGCATTCAGTCTTCATGATCAGCTTCATAACTCCCTCCAGCTTGAGCCGAACCCGACACACAAACTCAGCACGAGAAAAACGAATAGTAATAGTAATCAAGTTAAAATTGTGTACTCTACCCATCCCTAACTGTAATTTAACATTACTTAATACCAAGAAAGATTCAACAAACGTTCTTTAAAACGAGAGAAGAATGATTATCGATATCTATAAAACAACCAGCCTGCTGTATAGTGTCCACAAAGTTTTTGCGTCCTCTGGAGCGTCAATGGATCTATTGAAAGATCCACCAGTGCGTAGAACTATTGAAAGCATACGGAGCACCGCTGCGTTCATGAAGGAATACTGAATCTCAAGTTCCCTTAATCTTCTCTTGATATCATCAAAAGATTTTCTTTTCTGAATCACTGCCGCTGAAAAGAGGTGGAAGAACATAATCTTGGAGCCCTCGTCGGATCTTTTCCCTGTGTTCTGCAAGCTTCCATAAGTCTTTGATTGTCTCTGCAACTACGTAATCGCACAAGAACAGGGTGAGGGCGTTGGTCTGAGTCTGACCTACGCACCATAACCCGATGAACTGTCTCACTCTTCACCCATCCCTCTTCAGCTTCGAAGTGAAGGAACACAGCAGCCAGTTCTCGAAAAAAAACTTACTGGCTGAACATCTTATATCTCCAGCAGACCGATGATATGAACATTCTTCATTCTGCCCCTGTTTCCTAGTCGTCAAATTGTTCAGTTAAGGTACGGACCTGTTTTCCAAGGGCGAGGATCCGCTCCTTCGAGGAATCGATTACAGACTCTGTCCCTGCAGCTTGACGCGCGACCTCATCCGTTCTGTTTCCAAGGCTTTCAATTTGCTGCTCATATTTTTTGGAGCATGGCTGAGAGTGGTTCTAGCCTCCTGCTGAACGTTTCTTCAATCATGCCTTCAATCATTTCATGTAACTTGGTGAACTCGGTGACCAAGGCCTGGTGACTAACTGGGTCGATCGAACGAGCAGAGGGGGTTGCAGGTGCGGCCACAGGCATGCAGACAGCTTCGGACGGGTGCCCTGCGTGTTGGGACTTAATCGATCCTTTCCCATGTTTTGTCATTTCCACTTGACAAATTGGCATTATTCAGTATTCTGTAGCTCTTTTAGTGTTGACCTTTAAGTAAATGACTGTGGTGGGGTGGGATAGAGCATTACTGTGATGCAGAGCTCAGCAAAGCAGACCTTTCAGATCGCTGCCATCTTGTTTCCCCTTTAAAACTTTATCGATCTTATCCATTTCGTTTAATTCCTGGATTTTCTAGAGCCGTGTCATTCGGAACCACTGTCTACAGTTTCCCCAACACTGCACATTGCTACTCGATAATCCTTGACTCCTTTGTGATTCCTGAACATTGCCTCAAAAGTATTCAATATCTCTGCCTTCCATGTTCTGCGGGGAAGAGTGTCATTTGACTCACTGCACTCTGAGAAAACAAAAATAAACCGACACATCGGGGTGTGAGATTAGCATTATTTTTGCATTCTTCTCTGAGCAAGGATATAGTAACACTGGAAGCAGTTCATAGAAGTTTCACTTCATTTATTCCATGCATGAAGGGCTGATATTATGGCGACTTTAACAGGCTACCCTTGGAATGAGAGCTGATCTTATTGAAATATACAAAGCCTTGAGGCGAGTGCATAGGGTATATACTGACTGGGAGTTTGTATAGCCCAATTTTGATGCCGTTGTCATTGAACCCCTACAGTGTGGCAGCAGGACATTCGACCCATCGATTCCACACCAACCCACCGGACATTATCCTATCCAGACCTGTCCCCTTACCCTGTGCATGTAACCCTGCATTTCCCATGACTAACCCACTTAACCTACACATTCCTGGTCACTCTGGGTAATTTAGCATGGCCAATCAAACTAAGCTGTATATCTTTGAACTGTGGGAGGAAACTGGAGAACTGGGAAGAAACCCACACAGACACGGGAAGAATGTTCAAATTCCACACAGAGTGTCGAACGAGGTTGGAATTAAATTCAGCTCCTTGCTGATATGAGGCAGCAGTACTGACCACAAATCTAACATGCTGCTCCGTTAGCCCTATTAGTTAGCTGCGGCTGATGAAAGAAATCTGCCTGACTTGTTCCTATCACTAAACCTGACCCAGTCTGAGACCTTTATCATCGGTCATATCACCAACCTGGTTGCATTTAAATTTGTTGTGAGCAGTGGAGGAGCGGTACTAGAAAAGGAAACAGTGACACCCTCCATCCTCAGTCAGAGCCGGAGTGAGGAAAAAAATCACAAAGTCGGATTTCACTCAAGTGGGAATTCCCTTCGCCAGAAGTTTGGGATGGCTGAATTTTGATGTTAATATTACATAATATTATATTATCTTTTTATGGCTTTGTCTGATTTTCCATAGACAAGTGAATCAGGGATAATGGTGCATGGAGAGAAAAGTGCAGCTGGGACAACAATGAGAGGAGCCATGACCTTATTTACTAGTGGAGTAATGTCGAAGGGCCGATTGGCCCACTCATGTCCCTCAGCCCTTTGTTCTGATGTCCGATTCAGCCCTTCGGACCTGCTACACACAGGCAGATCGAGGCCACGCCGATGGTTAAGTGTAGTTTCTGAAATGCAGTTGGAAATTCCAGACTTGGTCAGGAAGTGACCCCCAGCCGCAATCCCTTTTTCCAGGATTCCCCACTCTGTAACTTCTGCTCTGGAATTGCTCTGAATAAAGCCCCCATATCCCATCCAGGGTTAACTCAGGCAAATTATCTCCTTTCACGAATGCAACATTGTACAACACGACTTTCCAAAATCATGATATAAAAACATAAGAAGTAGGAACATGAGTCAGCTATTCGGCCCCTCAAGCCTGAACTCTCATTCAATAAGAACATGGCTGATGTACTTCCGGGCTCAACTCCACTTTCCTATCCAATTCCCTGTATCCCTCCACAACTCCCTGTGTTAGGAAATTCCAGACATTCACTACCTTCTGAGAGAGTTCATCATTTTTCACCTCAGATTGAAATCGATGTTCCTTATTCAGTATCTACCACCTCGAGTTCGAGACTCAGGGGAAACACCTTCTCAGCATTTACCTTGACCACCCCTCTCTGTATCTTGAACATTTCAGTAATTTCACCCTCATTCGTTTCAACCGAAATGAATAATCTCCTCACCATTTTAGATGTATTCAATAATTCAACTCTTCCATCCCAGGAGCTGTGTCATGAACCAACCTAGTTACTTGCTGCATCAGCATGCTGACGTTATGATTCAAACACAGAAACACTCCAATCCCTTTGTACTGATCATTTTTTGACAGTCCTCTTCATTAAATAACAGCCTGCATTTTGGTTCTCAGTGTCATCCACAAACTCGGATGTAAATTGCAGTCAGCTCCCGCCGTCAGGCTATCAGTATAGATTGAAAATATCTGATGTCATCGGCCTGATATTTGTGATAATCCAGTAGATACGTTTTTATCATAAAGATCCATTAATCCTGAATCTCCGATTTCTATGTGTTAAGCAACTGTCATCCCATGCTAATATATTATTCATCATACTACGAGCCTCTGGCTTGTGACAGAACGTTTATTTTGTAATACCTTGTGAAAAATCTCTGGAAAGCCTCATGTTGACCAGTTCCCTTTATCAAATCTGCCTGTCACATTCTCAGGGGTTCCTGATGAAGTGCTCCTGCCTGAAACATTTATTTTCCTGCTGCTTGGATGCTGCCTGACATGCTATGCTTTTCCAGCATGACTCTAATCTTGACATTCTCAGGGATCTCTAAAGTATAATTTGCATGATTTTACAGGGCGAAAATAGTTACCCCGTCATAGAACGATGCCAACTCTGCATTACGCTTTTCTAAGTGCCCTGAAATTCCTTCCTTAATAACAGGCTCGAGCATATTACCAGCAATAATGCTTAGGCTAAATTGTTCCTGCTTTCTGTCTCATTCCTTTCTTAAAGACCGGTGCCACATTGGAGGTTCTCCAGTTTCACTGGAGCACTCCTGTAATCCAGAGAGATATGGAATATTTCACACAGTGCCACTAGTCACTCTGTGACCACTTCTTTTAAAATTAACTATGAATTACTGCTGACCTGCCTCCCCTTATTCTTATCTGTTAGACAAAAACCTTGTTCCTTTTGTTAGAGACAGTTCAAGAACTTCCCTCATATCACCATTTTGTTTATACCATTGACATGCTTACAGTACTTTCCCCATGAGGAGTGATTTAAATGACTAGTGTACATTATCTGCCTGTTCCCTGTGGCAAGTTCTCCAGTCACACCCTCCTCATGGCCTCAATTTACTTTCCTCACTTCACTTCTGCTTCAGCTCACACACAAATCTTCAAGCTGTTTTTTATGTAGATGCGAAAGCTCATAATGCATGTTTTTTTATTTCTTTCCAATTTATTACATCACATCTTTTCGTACATTTTCCTCACTTTCTAGATTCATACAGTCATATCGTGCACAAACAGACCTTTTGGACCAATTTGTCCATGCTGACCAGGTTTTCTTAACTAAACTAATCCCATCTATTTGCACTTGGCCCATATGCCTTAAAACGTTTCCCATTCATATGTTGGTCCAAATGTCTTTGAAATATTCCAGCTGTACAAGCATCTACCACTGTTTCTCTGGCAGCTCATTCCATGCATACATCGACCTCTGTGTAAAAAATGTTGTCACTTTGTCCCTTTCAAGTTTCACCCTTCCACCTTAAAGCTATGCATTTGTGTTTGAACTCCCCGAACCTGCAGAAAAGACCTTCGCTTTTTGTCTATCCCTGCCTCCCATGATATTATAAACTTCTAGAATGCCACCCCTCAAACTCGTACACTCCATCTGATACTAACTTCAAGATCAAAGATAAGCACTGCAAATTGGAAAGAATATTAAAAATGACAGGTAAAGAAAACAACCTAAATGTCAGACTGTTAGTTCTGCTCTATGTTACAAAACTCAGGCAGCATGAAACTCTGACTCGTGCTAATAAGAGGTCAAGCACCTGAATTCCATTGTATGAAGGCAGTGATGATGCATACTATCAAAACGTATAGATCTAGATCTATTTAATGCAACATGGTCAACATTCACCCTCCTGTTCTCCCTATGACCTTGTGTGGTTGTGTCTTCTTTATCTTACACTCAGTTAGAGAGAACCCCTTTCCCCCATTCACACCTTAATTTCAACCCATTTTGCATTATCTTCTCGTTCACCACTGCTAATAGCTCGTTTATCCTTTGCCATGCCCTCTTTTCCAAGTCACCCATCCCCCATCTCCGGCAAGGGATTACAAAGCCCAGTTTCCAACCTTTTTCAGTTCTGAAAAAGTCACACTGGGCTTGTAACGCCATCTCTGTTTCGCTGTCTCTGCAGATTCTGCCAGACCTGCTGAGTTTCTCCAAAAACGAATAGGCACAGCAAAAATTTTCAATTAAACAAATAACTATGGATACTGGAAATAAAACCAAATTTGCTGGAGAAACTGCGAGCTTTGTAGAGGGTCACTGGACCCGAAAGATTAAATTTGCGTTCACTACACAAGATGCCGCCAGACCTGCTTGGTTTCTTCAGCAATTTCTGTTTTTGAACAAGTTCCAATGACGTGTGTGAAAGCTGCTCAAACGCCGTGTCCAACACGGAGCGCCCTACACTGGGTACTGAACAATAACGCAAAGTTCACACATTCATTCGCTCAGAAACTGCATTAGGCTGGCATCACTGACACCAGAGAGCTCTTAATCATGATCAGGGAGAAAACCAGAGGGAAATACATTCAATTCAAATGCAGAAGATGGCATTACGAGAAAGGAAAAGATTCAGATGAATATGTTAAAGGATTTGAGTAATGTAACAAATTGGAAGCATGGCACCAAGGAGAACCATAAGCAGATTGAGAATATTAAAATGGAAGTATCACCGCATCAGACACCAGGTGAGGTCACTGAGTACTCGGCTGATCGGTGACTGGGTCGCGATGTGAACTGGGGGACAGTCAGTAGAATTGAATTGCAGATATTGCAGCTCAAACTGGGCTATCACGTGATGCTGTAGACGACAGCAGTAACACAAGCAGGATTGTACTCTAACATAATCTGTAACATTTTCCCCAGGATATTCTATCAGTCTACCATTACCATCAAACCGAGTGATGGTTCAGTGACGAGTGTGGGTGAACATGCCAAGGTCAGAACCATGTGTACCTAAAGCTGATGGCAAACCATTACAGCTACGGCGCTTGAGTGTTTTCATTCCAAACAGCAGAACTAACATCTGATAGAGAGGACGAAATGATCCCAAGGCCAACAGATCAGATCTAAGCTCTGCAGTCCTGCCACATCCAGGCATAAATGTCAGTGTACTATTAAACAACTTACTGGAGGAGAGGACTCCAAAATACCCCCATCCTAAATAATGGAACAGCCCTGCACATCAGTGAAAATGACAAGGATGTAGTATCTGCACCATTCTCAGCCAGAGGTGTTGAAAGGATGATCCACCTCATCCTCGCCATGATGCCCACAGAATCACAGATGGCAGTGTTCAACCAATTGATTTGCTGCATGTGACACGAAGAAACCGCTGAACACAGTAGATACGACAAAGACAATGGGCCCTGACCCCATTCCTGCAATGGGACTGAAGACTTGTGCTGCACAACAAGCCGTGTCCCTGGGGAAGCTGTTTCATTCCAGCTCCAACTCTGACATCTGCCTGGCAGTGTGGAAAATTACTCACCTATGTCTAGTCCCCAAATAGGTGAATAATTATATTCTGACCATTTAACACCCCCTCAGTCCCTTCACGATAATCAAATTTGTGGGAGTTCTTTTTGACAAAGCTGTCAAACAGTCCAGAAATAACCGGCTCAGTGTGGTTTCCGATAGGTTCGTATGCGGAGATGGTGCTGTTGTGGAAATGTCACTGGATTACTAATCCAATACAGGATAATACTCTGGCAGCTGGTGGAAGTTAAAAACAATTAATACAATATCAAGATCTGTAATCTGGTCATGGTAACAGTGACCTTGCATCCAATGTTGATTGTAAACTTCGATCTCCTTTCCCAATGTACTTTCAGGAAGTGCATTTCCCGTGTTTTCCTGGTCTGGCCTAAAGGTGACTCCAGACACACAGACATGTGATAAACTCTTCAATGGTCCCTGAAACGGCCAAGCAAGACACTTAATTTTATCACACTGCTCCGAGGTCTTAAAGGAAAAAAACAGACAGAATACTCGGCACCAGCCTTGATATCAGAAAAGAGAATGGGAATCACAGTCCTGTTGATCCTGAGAGACCTCCTTCCTAACATCTGAGAGCTTGTTACAACACTTACAGTGCTTCCCACAGACTGCACAGAAACATCGGGAAAGGTCACACAACACATTGAGCCTTCCCCATTCTAGTTTATGGAGAAAATCTCCTCAATGCAGTATTCTCGACACAGTGTTCATATCTATTAATAGGTTTAAACATTGTGAAATATCAAATAAGAACTGTTGTCGTCCCTTCAGTCCATCACTCTTGCTCCTCGATTCAATATACAGGCAGTTCTCTGATAACGCGGGCTTATTAAAAGTGATTTGACTGCAGTGCGATTCGCGAATTGCGCACCTCTTTTCTATAAAGTGAACTCCCGCTCACTGCGACGCGATTCCTTGCCAGGCACCAGCTGAACAACAAAACCCAGCTTCAGGATCCTCTGTCTGCCAAATGCATCCTGTGAGTGTTCAGCTAAAACAGGAATGCAATCCGCTCTGCAAGCTTTGAACGTGAACTTGAAACGGGGAGTTGCTCTCTCCAATTAGAAGGAGCTTTATTTCAAACCAGGGTGGAATCTTCAGGAGAACTGGAATTCCATGTTGGCATCACGTGGTGAAGAGTTTCTGGTGAAGAGTTTTGTGAAAGGATACAGGGATATAGCCAGTGACTGCATTGTCATTATTAGCACTATTTCATTACAATATATGATTTAAAGGTTTAATTAGACTGTGCTAGTGTGTGTTAGACAAACTTTAATTTTTGTTTTTTACTGATATTTTGCAGTTCGCCCATTATCCTCTTTTCCCCATAGACCACATCATTAATATTGCATGATTTCCTGCAACACAGCGAAGCACAGGAACACAGCTACCACGTTATTGGAGAACAACCTGTAATGGTATCTGATCCTCTATCTTCATACCATACCCTGCTCTCTCCCTATCCCTTTAGTTTCCAAAAATCCATATTTATATTCAGTGCCTTGGTTTCCACAGCCTGATCTGGGAGATAGTACCCCAGGTTTGCCAGTCTTTGAGTGCAGACATTTATTCTCATCTCAATGCAGAGTGGCCTATATGTACATAATACTGTGGCCCCTTGTTTTGATGTCCCAGTCAGGGGAATTGTCACCCCTGTTTCCAATCTGTCTCGCCCTAACAGAGTTTTATATATTTCACTGAGATCTCCACTCATTTTTCTAAAACCCATGGAATACAAGCATAGCCTCCGCAAACACTGCTCCAACAACAAGCCTGTCATCCCAGAGATCAGTCTGGTCATCCTTTACTGCTCTCCCTCAATGTCAGGTTTGTCCTTTATTAGGTAAGGAGACCAAAACTGCACACAATACTGCACAATGTTCCAGATGAGGTCTCACCAAGGCCCTGCTCAGCTGCAGTAAAACTCCCTTACTCCTGAATTCAAATCCCCCTGAAATGAAGGTGAATACACGATTTATCTGCCTATCTGTTTTCTGCTCCTGCAAAATTGCCTTCAGTGACTGGTGCACAGGGAGATCCAGATCCTTTTCAATGTTACAGCTCTCCACTTGTTGGGTCTGTGTACACTGATCAGCGTGCCAATGCCATTCCCAGTATTGACTTCTGGATTCAGATCTCACTGCCCTACACTGACCTCGGAGGGTTGCACAGATGGAAACAAAAATGCAGCTTAAGTTCCTTTACAGATCAACATTTTTCAAACAATCCCTTTTCAAATGATAGGCTCCCGTTCTGTTTTTACCATCAAAGGTCACAATATCACGTATCCTCCATAGACCATATCCCCCCCCCCCCCCCCCCATTGCTCTCCATCTGCCATGTATTTACCCAGACACTCCACTTGTTGCAATCACCTTGCAGTTTTTTTGACATTCTGCTCACCCACTCACAATCCGATATTGTTTAGTGCCATCAGTAAACTTGGAAATATTGAATTTGATCTACTCAACAAAATATAGGTTGTGTATTGGGAATAGCTGGAGCCCAAACCCCGATTCTTGCTATATCCTCCAAGCCTTCCTTTCAAATAAACCCATTGTTTTATTCCTACTCACTGCTTCCTGCCCGCTCTCCCATTCTAAAACCATATTAGTCCCAGTCCCAGAGGATTTGATGTTGCATAATAGGCTTGGGGCTTTATCAAATATCTTTCTGAAAATGCAATCATATTTCATTGATTCCTTTTCCATAATTATGCTAAACGTCACTTTCTCAAATATAATTCCCATTTGATCAATCTCGGTTGACTTTATCTGTGCTCATTAATTTCAGTTCCTATACTTCCTCTAAGACTGTTTGGTTGCTAATTTCATTCTATTCCTTTTTTCTCAACAGACTAATTTTCACTAGGATTGTTGGGAAGTTTTCTTTTTTGTTTTGTTTACTTCTGTGAAGACATAACTAAAGTATTTGCTCCATAGTTCTGCCTTTTCCCGGTCCTCAATTCTCTGGTATCAGACTGTAAGAAAGCTGCACATTTTTCCACTTAATTTTGCCATTGTCATATTTTCAGAAGATATTACAAGTTCAATCTTAAAACCCTTGTTAATATACTCTTCAGAGACCCATCAATTCCTATCTTAAATTACTCAATGATTGATCTTCCACAGCCATACAAACACAGAAGCACACACTTTGTACCATCAACAATACAGCACGGTCTACATTCGTCCCATTTTCTGACACAAGTCCCGTAGCCGTGAATCTTATTGCATTTCAAGTGCACAGCCGTGTATTTTCTAATGGTTGTGAAGTTACCATGACAACTTCTCTCTCAGGAAGGGCATTCCTGACCCCAACACCCTCTGGATGAAAAACAAACCTCAATTCCCTCCAAATCTCAAACCCTTCACTTGAAACTGTGTTGCATTGTTCTTGGCCCTTTGACTAAAAGGAACAGCTGCTGTCTATCCACCCTGTCCATGTCCCTCGGAATCATATCCTTCTGAATCACGGCCCCCTCAGCCTTCTCTGCTCCAAACTAAACGACCTGAGTTTATTCAGCCTCTCTCCATAGCTGATATGCTCCATCACAGGGAACATCCTGGTGAATCTCATCTGAGCCCCCTGCACTACAATCACATCCTTCCCGTAATGTGGTTCCCAGAACTACACACAGTACTCCATCTTGGCCAAACCAAAGTTCCGCATAGCTCTTATAATCTATGCCTTGATGAATAAAGATTATGTTTACGGTCCCTTATACTTTCTCAAAATTGTTCATTAACGTATTTCGTCACATTCAGGGAAGTGTGGAGAAACACCTTCTGAGCTTCCTCATCTGCTGCCATTCATTGAGTACCCCTGTCCAGTTTCTTCATCCAAAGTGTGTCACATCATATTTATCAGGGTTACATTACATCTGCCATTGTTCTGCCCATGTGACCATTCCATCTCTATCTTCCTGTACCATAAGATCTTCCTCTGCACTGCCAACCACCCGGCCAATCTTTGTATCAAACACAAACTTAGTTGTCACACTCCCTGCACCCCCTGCCTATATTCACAGCTGCATCATTTATGAATACCCCAAATAATAAGGATAACGATCACACAACGCCAGGTTACAGTCCAACCGGTTTATTCGGAGGCACTAACATCGAAGCGCTGCTTCTTCATTAGGTGGTTGTGTGCTTTGAAAGCTCGTGCCTCTGAATAAACCTGCTGGACTATAATTTGGTGTTATGTGATTTTTAGGTTTGTTCACCTCAGTCCAACACCAGCATCTCCAAATCACAGCACTGATCCCTGTGATACACCATTGGACATCGGTCTCGAGTCACACAAACAGCCTTCAACCACTACCCTCTGTCTCCTAACACTAAGATGATTTGGATGCAACTTGGCAAGTCATTAATGACTCGTACCTGTTCCCTTGTTATACATTTCCGCTTGACACACTTGCAGAATATCTGGAGATTTTCCTTAATCTTACCCTGCCAGCAGGTTTCTATGACCCTGTTTTAGGCAGTTCTCACCGAGTGATGAATTTCCTCAAAATTATGGTCTTAAGTGGCCAATCCCTTATCTTGCCATTATTTGCCTTGAATTTGGATTGGGCAGCCAGGGAAGTGTCCTGTTAATTTCCAATTTATCATATGTTTTGTGAATTTTGTAAACTTCACTGTGATCCACCACTCATTCTTTGAAAGACTAGAGAACATAGGCCGAGTTTCCTCATCAGACAATCTCGCCATCTGTGAGATTAATCTGGAGAACGTCCATTGCAGTTTTATTGTGGTCAGTATATTCTTTCTCAGATTGGGTCACCAACCCTGTACACAATGGGTGCAGGTTTGCTCGCTGAGCTGGCAGGTTCATTTCCCGACGTTTCCTTACCTTACTAGGTAACATCTTCAGTGGACCTCTGGCGAAGCGATGCTACACATTCCTGCTTTCTTTTTAAGGGTTTCTTTGGGTTGTTGATGTCATTTCCTGTGGCGAAGTCACTTTCTGTTCCTTTTCTCAGGGGGTGGTAGATGGGGTCTAACAACTAATGGCACATCGAGTTAGACATCTGCCAGAAATACATGTGGATTCTCTCCATTGATCCTATTAATTTCTAAATATCCAATATCACATGCTGCATAATAGATTCCAACAGTTTCCCTGCATATGTCAATTTAATTGGTCGGCAGTTCTCCAAACTATGCCTTCTTCCCTTTATA
Source organism: Chiloscyllium punctatum (assembly GCF_047496795.1). Taxonomy (NCBI): domain Eukaryota; kingdom Metazoa; phylum Chordata; class Chondrichthyes; order Orectolobiformes; family Hemiscylliidae; genus Chiloscyllium; species Chiloscyllium punctatum. Next base: position 69,505,862 of record NC_092768.1, on the reverse strand, counting down.
GGTGTTTGGATCCCTTCCATTAACCTATAGCGCTTGGACCACGTTTAATAACTTCCATTTATCCGGAATGGCTTGCGGCCTCTGCAGAATGCACAGGAAAATAATACAGTCATCGACAGTGCAATTAATACTTCTGTTGCTGATTTATGTCTGCCATTTTAACATGAAGTACGTCAGGTTTGTCAGGCTGAGCAATGCTCTATCCAGTTACAATTTCAAATACTACCTTGTTACTGATATAAATTGACTTTTTGTCTTCAGTTGCACAAGCGGTTCATGATCACTTGGTATTACTGGCTGATTTTATGGATCTTCCTCCTTGAAGACAGATACAAAGCAATTGATTATTTTCTTGACCATTTCCCTGTTCTTCACAATAAACTCTCCTCTCCCAATTACCAATTTCCATATTTGACCTTGCTTTTACTTTGTTTCCTTTGAAATACACATTGTAGATTTATGCAGTGTTTTTGTTCCTGTTTGTTAGCATTCATGTTCTATTTTTGATTTCCTTATGAGTTTCATGGCCCTTGTTTCTGGATCGTGAATTTCTGAGAATTCTCAGGTTTCAACAATGACTGAAATTCTTCTGAAGGCATTTCCTATGATTATGACATTTTCGAATTTGTTATGTTAAACATCGTTGTGTCACTTTCACTTTCTTTGATGCTTGTACCTGAAATAAAAAGACTTTGCAATATTTCTATAAATTTCCTGGTCTTGATCAGATATATTCAGGAACACTGCAGGAGGACATAGAAGGAATTTCTGGAGCCCTGGCTGATATTTTTGCATCATCGCTGGCCAACGAGCGAAGTCACGAAGGACTGGAGGACAGCGAATGCTGTGTCCTTACTCAAGAAGGGCTACAAAGAAAAACGTGGGAACTACAGACCAGTAAACGTAAAATCTGTTGCAGGTAATTTACTTGAACAGGTTCTGAGCGATAAGATATACATGCATTTGGAAAGACAGGGTGTGATTAGGAGCAAGATTAGAGTGCTGCTAGAAAAGGACAGCAGTTCAAGCAGCATCCGAGGAACAGGAAAATCAATGTTTCAGGCAAAAGCCCATCATCAAACTCAGCACGGCTTTGTGCATGGGAGATCATGGCTCACAAATTTTTTTCGAATTCTTTGATTAAGTGACTAGCAACGTTGAGGAGAGCAGGATGGTATATGTAGTCTTTATGGATTCCAGTAAAGCCTTCAATAAGGTTCCACATGGTACGCTGCTCTGGTTAGATCGCATGAAATTGAGGAGGAGCTGCCAAATTAGATACAAAATTGTCTTGTTGGTGGGAAGCAGAGGGTAATAGTGGAAGGATGCTTGTCAGCCTGGAAGCCTGTGATTAATGGAAAGCCTCACGGGTTAGTGCTGGGTCCACTACATATTACATATATCGATGGTTTAGATGAGAATGAACAGGCATGATTTGTAAGTTTGAAGACAACACTAAAATAGGCAGCATCATGGAGAGTGAGGAAGGTTATCAGAAATTTCAGAAATTACAGCAGTGCCTTGATCAGCTGGAGAAGTGGCTGAGAAATGGCAAATGGATTTTAATGTAGATCAGTGTAAGTTCTTCCATTTTAGAAACTCAATTCAAGGTTGGAGTTTCCTGGTGAATGGTTGGGTCCTAAGGAGTGTAGTGGAACAGAGGGACCTTGGAATTCAGGTGCATGGTTCTCTGAAATTTGATTCAGAGGTAGACAGGGCAGTGAGGAAAGCTTTTGGCACACTGGCTTTCATCAGTGTATATCACTGAGTATGTAAATTAGGGAGTTATGTTGCAATTATACAGAATGCTGGTTAGGCCATACTGGGAGTGTTATGTTCAGCTGTGTTCACTTTGCTATGGGACGGATCGTATTAAACTCGAATGAGTACAGAAGAAATCACAAGAATGTTGCAAAGGACTCAATAGTCTGAGTTGTTGGGAGAGGTTGGACAAGTTAGGACTTTTTACTTTAGATGCTTGAGGCTGAGGGGGAATCTGAGAGAAGTCTATAAGATCATGGGAAGGACGGACAGAGTGAATGCACTCAGTTTTTTTTTCCATGGTTGGGCAATCACGGCCAAGAGGGCATCAGTTTAAGGTCAGAGGGGAAACAATCAAAGGGAACCTGAGGACCAACTGCTTTTCACACAGGGGTGTTACGCATATGGAATGATGTGCCAGTGGAAGAGGTTGACGTGGGAATATTCGCAACATTTAAAAGGCATTTGTACAAATACATGGACAGGAAAGGATTAGAAAGATACAGGACAACAGCAGGGAAATGTGGTTAGCGTGGATGGACATTTTGGTGGGAATGGACGTGTTTGGGCCGAAGGGCCTGTCTCCGTGTTGTCTGACTGTATGACTCCAACAAACATTGCTTGCCTCCCACTGTATGTTATATTGTACTTTCCCAATTCACTGGAGCGAACTTGACCCTCTCGCCTCCAGGCGACCATGATGTTTAACCAGAAGGTTCAGGCATTCTATATTCATGGAGACCCCGTGTAAAATGTACCTTATTAACGTCTCTATTCCTTCAAAGCTGATTCAGAGCAAGGTTATTAATTCTTCCTTCTGATCACACAACACCAAACCCAAAATAAACTGGTCTATAGTTTGCTTCACAACATACTCTTCAACCCACCTCACATACACGTACAGATTTTATTTTGCACAGCATAAGCAGTCACTTAGTTAATACAGTTTAGATGGAACTTGAGAATATCCAACAAAACTGCAGTATCCATGATACTTGCATATCTGATTTCCAGAGCAGATGATGCTCAGATTTTCTGCAACCGATATATAACACACCAATATTTGCTGCGCCTTGCTATTTGTAAGTTCTACATAAACTGATTCTGTGGAATCTGAGGGACAGGTCTGTGTCATTATTAGTCATAGACTTGGACAGGACATTCGGTGAGGCTCACCTCGACCCTGAGATGAACTGAAGATATCTCCATCAATACAGGGCAAGCATCAATATCCTCCCTGCTCTGTCAGGATAATGGTCACCGAATTCTCTCTGCTCTGTCTGTATATCTGTTATAGCACCTACCCCTAGAAAATCCTCATGCTCTATCTCCGAATAAGGCTCAGGCACTACCTCACTCACTATTGAATTCAGCAACTTCCTTCCCACACTTTCTCTATCACCTATGCAATACCCCCCACATTAATCATACTATATGGATTCAAAACTGTCGACTGCCTCATTCCGGACACCTCACAATTCCTCCCAGATCCACCTCCACCAGCACTAACTGCAAGGCCATCCACTCCTGCCCTCACTCCTTTCATCCCTTTCTCCTATTCCAAGAGAAACAGCCTGGAGTAGGACAGAAATGGTCAAGCCGGGTGGTGGAGTGCCCAATATGCATTCCATCACCCCCCCCCCACCCCCCCCCCCACACCCGCCATGTGGGGAGGAACCTAATACAAGATGAAGCGGACTGGGATGCCTCGCGTGAAATTTCTGAAACATCCATGTCCCACTCATCGATTAAGGAGCAATGCTCAGTGAAAGACAATTCTCACTGTAAATACACTGGCATTTCGAAAGACGGTCCTTTAACTCCCATCCCCACCCCGTAAATACAGTTACCTGACTGCACAGCGATGCAGACACAGAAATACACAGAATTATTGGTATCACCCCAATATACGAACAAACATAATACATACAAGGGAATAGGCATACACACACGTGGAAACACACGCAGACATATAGAGTCACACACAAATATGCACAAACATTGATAGAGACACACAGGCTGATGCACAGAAAGACAAACGTAGATGCACAAATACACAGATGACAAGCAGATGGACAAACATACGCAAACGTAGACACAGGTAAAAATTGATAAGTTTTTTTAGTTTATAACGGGTCAAGGATTCTTGGGGGAAAGCAGGAGAATGAGGTTGAGGAACATATAAGAAATTATTGAGTGGCATATCAGTCTCGATGGGCCGAATGGTCTCATTCTGCACCTTTTTTCATGTGGTGTTATGCTAACAAGTATTGTCTTCCTGAGACAGCATCAGAGGCTGGGTTTGATACATTTTCGATTGGAAATATTCAGTGGGAATGTGGGACAGGTTTGGAGTCCGGAATGGTTTATGTTTATTTCTAATTTTCCTGTCCTTATATCTGCAAAGAGGTGGTGATTTGATGTTCACTTAACAAAGTTTGAAAATAACAGGTCCCTCAGAGAAATAAGGACGTACCTTTCACTTTAGTGTGTGCTACCTGTGGTGTCCTCATCCTCAAGGACCAGTGAAGACTCGTTGATAGAGTCATAGAGATGTACAGCATGGAAATAGACCTTTCAATCGAACCCGTCCATGCCGACCAGATATCTCAACCTAATCTAGTTCCCCTGCCGGCAACTGGCCCATATAGCTCCAAACCCATCCAATTCGTATACCCATTCCAAATGCCTCTCAAATGTTGCAATTGTACCAGCCTCCATCACTTCCTCTGGCAGCTCATTCCATACAAGTACACCCTCTGGGTGAAAAACGTTGTCCCCTAGGTCTCTTTTGTATCTTTCTCCTCTCATCCTCAAACTATGCACTCTCGTTCTAGACTCCCAGACATCAGGGAAAAGACTTTGCATACTTACACTATCCATGCCCCTCATAATTTTGTTAACCTCTATAAAGTCACCCCTCAGCCTCCGATGCTCCAGTTAAAACAGCCCCAGCCTGTTCAGCCTCTTCCTGTAGCTCAAATCCTCTAACCCTGGTAAAATCTTTGTAAATCTTTTCTGAACTCGTTCAAGCTTCACAACATCTTTTCGATAGGAGCGGGACCAGAATTGCACGCAATATTCCAACAATGTCCTGTACAGCAGCAACATGACCTTCCAACTCCTGTACTCAATACTCTGACCAATAAAGGAAAGCATACCTAACGCCTTCTTCACTATCCTATCTACCTGCGACTCCACTTTCAAAGAGCTATGAACCTACACTCCAAGATTTCTTTGTTCAGCTACACGCCCAAGGACCTTGCTATTAAGTGTATAAGTCTTCGCTTGACTGATCTTTGTTGGACAGGAGAGTCAATGTTTATTGGGAACAGACAGGAGACGGATGGTCAAATGCAATCGGATCAGCCATGAGCATTCTGAATGCTGCAGCCAAATGACTAACTGTTGCCCCTACCCCGTGTGTTGTTCCCTCAATCCACCCCCGAGGTTATTACATGGTAGGGGACCACCCTATTCAATCAGACAGGATCGATACAATGAGACAGGAGGAGACCATTCTGTCACTCTAAGGAATTGCACAGCAATATAGAATGAAGTCATTCAGCTCGTTGAGTACATTACACAGCCCAGCAGGAGGCTATTCAACACGCCTGAACGGCTACCCAGGAGCAGGAAACATTGACTCTCCTGTCCAGCAAAGATCAGTCGCTAACAGGAAAACGAGAGTAGAGACAAATGTTTATTTTCAGGCTGCAAAGCTGTAACTGATGGAGTGCCTCAGAGATCACTGTGGGGTCATCAATGATCAACAATTTGTATCAAAGATCTGAAGGAAGGGGAGGGCATTGCTTGGAGCTCAATTAGCTCGTACACCAAGATGGTTATTTAATGTGTCATCAAATGAAGCTAGTGAGTCTGCAATGTGAAACAGACAGGGAAGGTTAGTGAGCAAACCTTCAGCAGAAATAACATAAGGTAGGTTGTGTATTTTGGCATGAAGAATAAAACAATGGTAAACAATGTAAATGCAGAACTCTGTGATTCAGGCGGTTTCCGTGTTCCTGGGACATGAATCATATGAATTCAGTCTGCAGATGCAGCAAGTGATTTGGAAAGTAAGTGGAATGATGCTGTTTTTGGCAAAAGGTATCAGATTTAATCGCAGGAATGTTTAACTGCATCTGTACAGGGCATTGCTGAGACCACATTTGATGCACTGTGTGCTGTTTTGATCCCCGAAACTAAAATGAAAGGATTTAATTCTTTTCGAAGATTTTCAAAGAGGTTTCCCTTTACTCATTCCTGGAATGCTGGCCTTTTATTATGGGGGATTATCAGTTTCTATCTTAGCTGAGAAATAGTATTGAACCATCCATGACTTTCTGAAGAGTGCATCAACTGGATGCATATTATCTCTTGTCAGGGAGACTAAAGCTAGAGAATAAATTTTAAGAAAAAGGTGCATTTATATTAACACACATACTATGAAGACACCTACCAATATTTACAACTTACACAGACACATGTAAGCATGTCATCAAATTATAAAGTGGGGACTTTTTTTGCGATTGAAATGAATGCACTTGCATATAATCTATAATCGGGTTTTCCACAGAATGTTCCAGAAGAGCACACATGGTCCAGTTTGGTGTTCAGTTGACATTATCGTATGTTTCAACACAGAGAGGGAGAAGAATGTCCCCTGCCTGAGAAGCAGCAGCCTATTGATCTCTCTCTCTTACGTTGTTCCACCTGATAGCAAAGTGTGAGACCATAAAATCCCTGTGTTATCTTCACCACTTGTGAAGGATTTCTGGTGAGAATTAACTGGAATCTCTACATTGCCTGAAACAAAAGGAATTCAGCCAAATTCAACTGTTCCAGAGTGAAACCCCACTACCAGTAGTTTGTGTAAGCAGAATAACTTCCAAGACAGAATAACGTTTGGGGCACTCTATCATTTTACCATTTGCTATGAGGTCAACTTTCTGTGTCTCACACTTTTCTAGAAAATGACCTAAACTGAGACCTACATCATTGGTCACATCACAAAAATGGTTCCATTTAAGATTGGTGTAACCAGTGGAGGAGTGGGACAGGAAAAGGACGGAGTGACTTTCCAACATTGGTTGAAACACAAATGAAAAATTTTCAAAGGGCTGTACAAGTGGAAATTCCCTTCCCCAGAAGTTTGTGGTGCCTGGATGCTTGCATTTATTCAAAATTATATTTGGTGACATTTGACAGACAAGTGAATTTAGGAAAATGGTATACAGACAGAAAAATGCTTCTGAGACCACAATCACATTACCCATGGAATTTGTGAGTGGTGGAGCGGTGACAAAGTGTCTAATAGCCCACTCCTGCTGCTCAGCCCTATGTCCCTATGTTCTATTCAGCTCCTCACAGCTCCTGATATTAGCAGACAGAGTCCGCCTGCTCCAAATACCTGGTCCACCGTAACACACGATATCATTCAATCCCTCAAGACTGTCACACACGGTTTGGTGTGGGTTGGAAAATGTTATTTGGAAAAGCAGGCTGGTTTCGAAAGACAGCTCTGGTCTCTTGACAGAGTATCTCCTCTCTGCAACTTGTGCTTCATTTGTTGGTCATGTTGGAGACCCAGATTCACTGTGAATACAGTCCCCATACCTCACCCTGAGATTACGCACAAAATATTTTACTCTCTGTGACTGCAACATTCAATAACAGAACGTTCAGGAAAATTACAATTATTAACTTTATAATTACAGAAATTGAGAACATAAGAAATTGAGAACATAAGAAGCAAGAGTAGGTGACTCGGACGATCAAGACATTGTATCCCATCATGGCTGACATCCTGTTATCAATAACTGGTCTTTAATGTCCAATTCTTCACACCCTTTAACTCTCTGACAGGCCGGAAATTCATGTACCACCTCTTTGAATACTTTCAGTGTTGTAACTCCCCTCACTATCTAGCCCAGATACTTCCTGGCATTGATTACCCTCTATGAGAGGAAAACACTCCCGACACATACACCATAATCTATTGATATGAACAAGAGGTGAACACAGGGGCTCAGAAAATAGTGAATGGCCTTGATGACAAGGTAGCATTTTACTGTGGATGGCATCAGGACCACCTACTTATTTGAGCTTAATGGGAATCAGATGTACCCTCCCCACTGGTTGGGGTCTTTCAGAGCACAAAGGAAGATGTTTGTGTTCGGTGACCAACAATCCTTTCAGTCCTGGGACATCTCTGCAGGAGATCCTCAGGGTAGCTGCCTCAAAACAAACACCTTCAGCTGCTTCATCACTGTCTTACCTTATCATAAGATCAGAAATGGGGATGGTCACTGAAGACCACCCAATGTTCAGAACAATGTGTCACACCTCAGCTCCTGAAACAGTCTGTGTCCATGTGCAGTAAGACCTGACAGCATTCAGGTTTGTGCTGTTAAAGTGTCGGTAACATTCATGTAACAGCAAGGCCAGACACTCTACATTTCTACAGTTAAATAAAGAGCTCATTCAGCATCCCAGGCACATTAGAAACGGATATGTGGAAACCATTCAGCCCATTGAAACTACTGAACAAAGAGAGGAATAGCCGATTCAATCCTCCTGCCTGTTCCACAGGAAGAGAAGAGGTCTGATTACTACATCAAGCTGTTAAACAGGAGCAGGCAGGGCCAAGTCAGACCCATGAACCTGTTCAATGGGACCTGGAGGAGGCCATTCAGCACCTCAAGACACTTAAACAGGAACAGGAGGGTGTCATTGATGCTCCAACCTGACAAATCAATGGAGCATAGAACACATTCAGAGACGGATCCACGATGTTCTTGATGGCTTCATTACCTGTGGGACACTTGACACATTGACGTGGTTTGCTGGCAGTGAGGAAGGTAGCCAGATGCTTTGTCTGAAGTCTCAGAGAGGCATCTTCCGCCTCTGAGAAGACAGACCCATGTCCTCCATGGACGTCAGAAACTGGTGGGAATAGTTAACTGTTTTCGAATGAAGGTATTGTGGCTGTTGTCGGGATTGTGGATAACATGACGTTTAATGCATGATCACACACTAAATGCACTGTATTAATGTGGGGAGAGTTTATTCAATGACTGACCCTCTGTCTCTCTCAAACAACATATGGAGTGGGGGTGGGATGAGGGGAACGTCCTCGGAGGCTCTTAACCTATTGAGAATCATTTAACCTGAGTTAATAAAAGCCATGGAATTTATCATGGTATCAGTGCCTGTTTCGAACATCATGAGTGACTGTCCATCTCCCTTAAGGTTCAACACAATCACCTCTTATTCTCTCACAGAGCTTCACTCACTGCTCATGGTGCCATCATCCCAGGGATTAGTCTGGTGAAACTTGAGAGAAAGTCTATCCACAGTACCCCAAATACTTCCTCAACAACACTCTCAGGGATGATCGCAATAATCCTTTTCTCTCACATAAACATCGCCGTTTCTTCCCTGTGCCACAAGAAGCCATTCCTTCTCTATGCACTATGACTGACACGGAATGTATAAGTTCCTTACATCTGTACGTCAGCATCAATAAAGCCAACACCAGAGATACGTAGGAGATGTGCATCACTCTCGGGGAGAATTTCAATGAGATGAATACACCTAAAATATGGGATGATCACCGACCTGAATAGAAATGATCTATAGGAATACGGGAAACAGGCAGAGGAAGGGAGTTATCTTTACTTCTGTTCTTCTCTCACAGGATGTATGCAGCCCTGGTCACGGCAGCATGTTATGCCGATCTTGAAGTGAGTGTTTGGTTCAGCTGTTCCACAGGACAGTAAAGAGAAAAGCACATTCCTGTGGGATTGTAGTGTTACAACACAGGATACATTCTCCTGCTTAATGTAAAACCAGCAACAGGGAAAAGATTTATCCACTGCAGTAATCCATGATAATTCTAGAGTCCAAAACTATTTGAAGTAAAAATTAACAACTTTATTTCTTAAAGTATAGCAGAGAATAATAGACGAACGAATATTTACAGCTTCTTCCTCTAAGCTATATTTTATTTCCCCCCCCCCTCCATTTTACTAGTCCGATTAGACTCCTAATTAAGATTTACAAAACAAGACTTCTTATCTCAAAATCGAGAAGCTTTCGGTTCTTCTCCATGTTCCTGTCTTCTTTTCTTCTTTGAGATTCTGCTTTTACCAGTTACTCATCAATAAAGGTACCGAGAGGAGAGCTATTTTTCAGGCAGTCTTTGCAGTAACTTGGCAGTTCTCCTCTCAACTGTCAATTTCCCGCGATCTTGTACCCCGAAACCATTGGATTGTGTCATTGGCTTTTAAGCTTATCAATATACTAAATTCAAACTTGATTGGAGGTGGGCACTTTGGGTTATAACTTAAACTGTTTGGCTGAATTTGTTTTTGTCTTGACAAAATAAGCTAATCGAGACTTTCAACCAAATGTTACATTAAATCTATTTTTCAGAAGACTTGGTTCTGTCAGGTAGTTATTGCTGGCTTTTAATTCTGTTAAAGGTGCAGAACACCCACATGTTCATCACAGAAGTCACACTGAAACCTGACTAGGGAAGAATGACACATTGACTTCGCTTGAGGACTTGGGGCAAGCAGATGGGATTTTATAGCAAATGAAAATAGTTGCTTTTAATTTCCCTCATGAGCTATCAACAGACTATTATTCTGTGGCTCTAGGTTATGAGTCTTGAACACCATAAACTGTCGTCCCGTTTATTCAGAGAACAAGTTAAACATCCTCAAGAGCCATTTTTTAGTGACGGACATATAGTTAGAAGGAACTTGAAACTGTTGCATCTGGATTAAACAAAGGCATAAATTATGGTTTATTCAGAAGTTGCAATGAGACTGAGACGAGACTGGGATATCATGACGGTGGTATTGGACAGGATTGGTGAGTGGGGACAAGATGGAGATGTAAATCTGAGAAGGACAAAATGGATTATGGAGTCTGAGAACATTGTGGTTCCTTCTCGCATATCAGTGAGTAATTTAGAAATAGTAATTTGATACTGATTAATATAAGGAAAGGAGGTTCCGTTTGTAACTGAAGACATTGTCTTGCACTTTCCAAATTTTATATATCATGAGCAGAAATTCAGTTCAATCCAGTTTATTAGACAAATATAATGACTTACCAGGTACACCAACTATAGCGAGGATGGGATAGTAACCACCTTGAATAATCCAAAGGATATCCTGGATCCGTGATGCTAATGTTATCCAAGGCCGAGAAAGATAATAAAGACCCGAGGATAAACTCCTGTCTGTTATTGTAATATTCCAGTCTAATATTCTCAGATTCTGATAGATTGTTGAATCATTCCAGTCTAATGTTCTCAGATTCTGATCCATTGTTGTACCATTCCAGTTTACTGATCTTAGATTCTGATCCACTATTAGAACATTCCAATCCAAGGTCCTCACATTCTGAACCATTATTGTAACGTTCCAGTCTAATGTTCTCAGATTCTGATCTCTACTCCCCCTCTCTCTCGAGCTGATGATCCCTGTTAGTGCCGTCAGTGATGCTCCTACTCATACTATGGGATAACACACTGTAAAGAGCCAATTTATCATTCAATGATGGTAACGCTCCACTGGGATAATTAGGATCCACGGAGATTGACATTAATCACAGTCACTGAACAAATAGCTCCAGTTAACCCCTTCCAATTTAACATTGATTTTATTAAAATTCAAAAGAAAGTTTAAAATTTATACATTTGGCATGGGATATGTGGGAGTGACTGTGGGACGGAATATTGGAGATGGTAGATTGAATGCGTGCAATCATTCAATCTGCCTTGGATATGGGAGTAATGACAAAGGATTGTCAGAACATAAACAAGTTTCGACGTTTATAAATGGAAACATACAATCTGCAACTACTGATCAGTGATCATAATGTCAGTAAAATATGGAGAGAACTTTTCTAGTCCAGAATCTGACAGGAAAATGTGCCTACGATAACATGAGTGATAACGGACAAATGACATGGATATGTTAACAGAGAATATGACATGACACACAATTCAGATGGTTATTCGAGAATCAGAGAGGGCAGGTGAGGGTCATGCTGTTAATGTTATCTATGTCAATCAACTGTGATTAAGTACCAATGGATTTCAATTGCAGTGTCATTATGATATTGGGGTCATGGCTGCTGAGACTGGAGTGAGGGAACATGATATTTTCCACTCATCAGTAGTGAAACGTTACTCTTTGTAAATCATTTGAAGATCAAATTCCAGGATACAACTCTAATGAGGAACGAGGAGAGCCAATATTAACCATACAACCAGAAGACATTGGAGCAGAAATTTGGCCATTCGGCCCATTGAGCCTGCTCCGCCATTCAATGATAGCTGTTAAGCTTCTCAACCCCATTATCCCGCTTTCTACCAGTAACCCTTGATCCCCTTTAAAGTTAAGAACCTATCTGTCTCACTCTTAAAAGTACTCAATGATCTGGACTCGGCAGCCCTCTGTGGCCTCTGTGGCAGTTAATTCCATAGATTCACCGCTCTCTGGCTGGAGATGTTTCTCTTTATCTCTTTTTGAAAAGATCTTCTCTTTACTTTGTGCCTTCGGGTAGTAGTCTCTCCTACCATTGGATATATCTTCCCAAAATCCACTCTATTCCCACGAAATGTAGTATTCTGTAAGTTTCAATTAGACCTCCAAACATCTTTCTGAATTCTATCAAATACAGACCCAGAGCCCTCAAATATTCTTCATATGTTAAGCTTTTCATTCCTGGCACCATTCTTGTGAATCTCGTCTGAAAACGCTCCAAGACCAGTACATCCTTCCTGAGATATGGGACCCAAAGCTGCGCACAATAATCCAAATGTAGCCTGACCAAAGTCTTGTAGAGCCTTAGAAGTACATCCCTGGTTTTATATTGAAGCCTTCTTGAAATAAATGCCATCATTGTATTTGCCTTCCTAACTACTGACAACCTGCAACTTTACCTTTCAAGACTCCTGGACTAGAACGCCCTAGTCTTTTTGCACTTCAGATTTCTGAATTTGCTTGCTACTTATAAAATAGTCTATGCCTCTATTCATCCTGGTAAAATGCTTTTCCACACTTTTCCGCATTGTACTCCATCTACCACTTCTTTGCTCACTCTCCAAACCTGTGAAAATCCTTCAGCAGGTGAAAGTGAGGACCGCAGATGCTGGAGATCAGAGTCAAAAAGTGTGGTCATAGAAAAGTACAGCCTGTCAGGCAGCATCCGAGGAGCAGGACATTCGACGTTTCAGGCATAAAGCCTTCATCAGGAATGTGGGGTGGGCGGAAGGGGCCAGACAGATAAATGAGAGGGGCTCGTGCTGGGAGGAAGGTAGCTTGGATGGCGACAGCTCGATGAAGGTGGGTGGTGATAGTGATAGGTCAGTGATAGTGATAGTGATAGGTCAGAGTGGAAGGTGGAGTGGATAAATGGGAAGGAAGATGGACAGGTAGGACAGTTCAAGAGGGCAGTGCTGAGTTGGAGAGTTTGATCTAGGATAAGATGGAGGGAGGGGAGATGAGGAAACTGGTAAGATTGTCCTTGATACCGTGTGTTTGAAGTGTCCCAAGGCAGAAGATGATGCTTTCTTCCTTCAGACATCAGGTGGCTAGAATTTGGCAGTGGATAAGGCCACAAACCTGCAAAGCCTTGGCAGAGTCGGTGGGGGAGTTGAAGTATTCAGCCACAGGGCAGTGGGGTTGTTGGGTGTGTGTGTCCGAGAGTGTTCCCTGAACCGTTCTGCAAGTTGACGTCTTGTGTCGCCAATGTAGTGGAGACCAGGAGCAATGGACAGACTAGAAGAGGTATTTGGATGCACAGGATGTTATCTGACTGATGTGGAAGGATCCTTTGGGGCCTTGGGTGGAGGTGAGGAGGGAGGTGTTGGCACAGGTTTCATACCTGTTGTAGTGGCAAGGGAAAGTGCCGGGAGTGGAAAGTGGGTTGTTGGGGTTGCATAGACATGATGAGGGAGCTCTGAGGGAATGGTCTCAGCAGTCTGATGATAGGGGTAGGGAGGGAAGTATATCTCTGGTGGTGGGGTCTGACTGTTGGTGGCAGAAATGGCGGAGGATGATGCGTTGTATCCTGAGGTTGGTGGGATGGAAGGCATGCACCAGAGAGGTTCTAACTTGTTGTAGTTGGAAGGGTGAAGTTCAAGGCCGGAGTTTTGGGCAGTTGAGGAGATGCGCCAGAGCACCCTCTTGCAGCCAAACCACCTCTTCAATGCTACCTGTCCCTCTATCGATCTTTGCACAGTTTGAAAGTTTGGCCAGAATGCCCTCAGTTCCTTCATATCGATATGAATGCACAAAGTGAAAAGTTGTGGTCCCAAAACTCAGTCTTGTGGAACACCACTTGTCACTGGCTGCCATCCTGAGAAGGACACTTTAATCCACACTCTCTGCTTTCTGTCAGAGATCCAAACTTCAACTTCCACCTTGCCTCTAACACCGTGGACCCATATCTTTCTCAATATCCTCATGCATGACACCTTGTCAAAGGATTCTTGAGGTGCAGATGGATAACATCTATTGGTTCTCCTTGATCAAATCTGCACATTACTCCCTCAATGTATTCGAGCAGGTTTGTCAGGCATGACCTCCCCTTGATGAAACCATGCTGACTCTGTCCTATTTTACCAAAGACCTCCAAGAATTCAGAAATCCCATTCTTCAAGATGAATTCCATGATGTTACCCACAACCAAGTCTGCTAATCAGTCTGCAGTTTTCCATCTTCCGCCTAACTCCCTTATTAAATCGGGTGTCATATTTGCAATTATACAGCCACTTGGCCCTTTCCTGATTTTAGTCATTCCTGAAAGATTACCACTAACTCTTCAGCGATGTCCCTTACAAGGCTGGGGTGTAGTCCATCTGTTCCAGGTGAGTTATCCACATTCAGGCCATTCCGTTTTCTAACATGTTCTTCTTGGTGATGGCCACTGTATTTAGGACTGCCCTCTCACTCTCTTCAATTCTTGGGAAATTACTTATGTATGCCACCGTGAAGACTGATGCAAAATTCCTCAGCCATTTCTTTGCTTCCCACTACTGTCTTTCCAGCATCATTTCCCAGTGGTCCATATTCACATTTACCTCTCTTTTGCATTTTATATATCTAAAGAATCTCTTACAGTTTCCTTTATATTACTGGTTAGCTTACCCCCATACTTAATGTTCTCCCTCCTTATTTATTTTTTCTTGCCTTCTGTTGGCCTCAATTCTCCAGTTCCCCACTGCCCTTCACTCAGCTTGCTCTTTTGCTTATATGCAATCCCTGACTTCCCTTGTCAGCCGTGGTTGCCTCATCCTCCCTGTACCATACCTCTATTACTTAGCACGCATCTCTTCAGTGTCTTTTAAATTATCATGGAATCTCCAGCCATTGCTGTTACCCTGTCTTTCCGGCTAGACACCTGTCCCGGTCAATTCTACCCAGCTTCTCCCTTATGCCTCTCCAGTTGCCTTTATTCAGCTGAAATACTGTTAACTCTGATTCTATCTTCTCTCTCAAATTTCAGAATAAATTCAACCATGTTCTGACCACTGCTTCTGAAGTTTTCCGTCACCTTAAGCTCCCTTGTCTAGCCTGCGTCATTAAATCCAGTGTCATCTGTTCCCGAGTGGGTTCCACCACATGATGCTCCAAAAAGCCATCCCGTAGATATTCCTCATATTCCTTTTCTTGCGATTCACTACCAAACTGGTTTCCCATTCCACTTGCATATTGAAATCCCCCATGATCACTGTAACGTTGCCTTTCCGACAGATCTTTTCCATCTCCTGGTGTATCTTGTGCCCCAGCTCCTGACGACTCTTTGGAGGCCTGTGCAAGTCTCCAACTGTGGTTGTCTTAGCTTTGTGCTTCCTCAATTCTACCATGCAGATTCTACACCATCTGACCTTACTTCCTTTCTTATTGTTGATTAAATTTCATTTCTTATTAATAATGTAAATGCACTCTCTCTATCTTTTCGATACGATATATGTCCTTGAATATCCTGATCCCCTTGCAGCCACTTCTCTGTGATGCCCATTACGTCATACCTACCAATTTCAATCTATGCCACAAGCTCATTTACTCTATTCGTTATACTGCTCGCATTCAGATATAACCCTTCAATCTTGTGTTAACGATCCCACTTCTATTGCCATTTGTTTGTCCAGTGTGATTGAAGTTTGATTGCTTACACTTTCCATACACTCTGTTGTATTTGCGTCTCTGCTGAAGATTTTAATAACCTCTCTTGAGCTCTGTGCTCTTACCTCCACTTTTCTCATTAAACCCTATAATGGAATCCCTATCCCGCGCGCGCACACACACACACTCCTAATCAGTTTAAAGCTCTGTCTACATCCTTGGTTAGGATTCACTTTGACTCTGGTCCCAGCACGTTTCAGACGAAGACTGAACAGGTTATTTCTTCCTCAGTAATAAAATGTGTTTAAAGTTTGTGAGAAGATTTGTAGCTTGGGTGCTCGTTGTTGTGTTTCTGTTTGCCGAGCTGGGAATTTGTGTTGCAGACATTTCGTCGCCTGTCCAGGTGACATCCTCAGTGCTTGGGAGCCTCCTGTGAAGCGCTTCTGTGATGTTTCCTCCAGCATTTATAGTGGTTTGAATCTGTCGCTTCCGGTTGTCAGTTCCAGCTGTCCATTGCAGTGGTCGGTATATTGGGTCCAGGTCGATGTGCTTATTGATTGAATCTGTGGATGAGTGCCATGCCTCTTGGAATCCTCTGGCTGTTCTCTGTTTGGTTTGTCCTACAATAGTAGTGTTGTCCCAGTCGAATTCATGTTGCTTGTCATCTGCGTGTGTGGCTACTCAGGATAGCTGGTCGTGTCGTTCCGTGGCTAGTTGGTGTTCATGGATGCGGATCGTTAGCTGTCTTCCTCTTTGTCCTATGTAGTGTTTTGTGCAGTCCTTGCATAGGGTTTTGGACACTACATCGGTTTTGCTCATGCTGGGTATCGGGTCCTTCGTTCTGGTGAGTTGTTGTCTGAGAGTGGCTGTTGGTTTGTGTGCTGTTATGAGTCCTAGTGTTCGCAGTAGTCTGGCTGTCAGTTCAGAAATGCTCTTGATGTATGGTAGTGTGGCTAGTCCTTTGGGTCGTGGCATGTCCTCGTTCCATTGTCTTTCCCTTAGACATCTGTTGATGAAATTGCGGGGGCATCCGTTTTTGGCGAATACATTGTATAGGTGTCCTTCTTCCTCTTTTTGCATTTCTGGTGTACTGCAGTGTGTTCTGGCCCTTTTGAATAGTGTCCTGATGCAACTTCGTTTGTGTGTGTTGGGGTGGTTGCTTTCGTAGTTCAGGATTTGGTCTGTGTGTGTGGCTTTCCTGTAAACCTGTGTGGTGAATTCTCCGTTGGGTGTTCTCTGTCCCATCACGTCTCGGAATGGGAGTTGGTTGTCCTTTTCTTCCGCTCTAGTGAATCGGATTCCTGTGAGTGTGGCGTTGATGATCCGGTGCAATTTCAACAACAGATGCCTAAGGGAAAGACAACGGAACGAGGACATTCCGCAACCCAAAGGACTAGCCACACTACCATACATAAAAAACATTTCTGAACTGACAGCCAGACTACTGCGAACACTAGGACTCATAACAGCACACAAACCAACAGCCACTCTCAGACAACTCACCAGGACGAAGGAACAATACCCAGCATGAGCAAAACCAATGTAGTGTACAAAACCCCATGCAAGGACTGTACAAAACACTACATAGGACAAACAGGAATACAGCTAACGATCCGCATCCATGAACACCAACTAGCCACGAAACGACACGACCAGCTATCCTTAGTCGCCACACACGCAGATGACAAGCAACATGTGTTCGACTGGGAGAACACTACTATTATAGGACAAGCCAAACAGAGAACAGCCAGGGAATTCCAAGAGGCATGGCACTCATCCACAGATTCAAACAATAAGCATATCGACCTGGACCCAATATACCGACCACTGCAATGGACAGCCGGAACTGACAACCGGAAGCGGCAGATTCAAACCACTATAAATGCCAGTGGAAACATCGCAGAAGCGCTTCACAGGAGACTCCCAAGCACTGAGGATATCACCTAGACAGGGGACGAAATGTCTGCAACATAAATTCCCAGCTCGGCGAACAGAACCACAACAATAAAATGTGTTTATTCAACACAAAATACTGGGACAAAAAACAAGCGTTTCAGCACATACCAAAACATGAAAAATACAAAGAGACAAGTCTGTTAAAATTAACTTACGATGTGGAGCTGTATGAATGGAAATGTGAATTACAAAACCACGGACGAGGTATTCAAGCTTTATTGGTCATTATTTGACCCACAGCTGAAGCACTGATTTCCTCCCAGTCAGTGATCCTCCTCACTGAGACTCTCTCGCCCTGTCTCTCACACATTGTCTAGAGTGACTACAAGTTCCTGTTGGCCCAGAACATTTAAATTAATTCACCTTCTCCCTGGAACCAATCTATTGTTATTTTGGACCTTGTTCAGCAGTCAGCAACCCGGCTCTGTGAAATTATTGGCGATAAATGATCTGGGATGACAGCACAGTGCTCACAGGGTACGGCACCAGACAAAGGGCTTGCAGTCTGTGGGAGTTTCTAAATAAAATTTCTGTATGTTTGTCCTCATGCTGTCTTCTGATCTGACTTCACACTCGTCTGACACCCCTTGATCTCACTCACTCTGTCTCTCCATTTTCCCTCCATTCCTTTTATCTCTCAGCACTTCCTTTTTCTCTGTTAATTTTTCTCTCTCTCACGCACACACACACACAGTTCTCTCTGTTTTCAAATTGTGATGTTGGAGAGTTCATCGTTGTACAATTGGCTAAACGGCTTCGTTCAGTGCTCTATTAATTCTGAAGCTCTCTGAACCACTATGAAGACTTCAGCACAGTAAAGACATCAGGTGCCTGAAGAGACAAGCTGGTCCTGCGAAGGACACAGTGCAGAATCATCCTTTATCTCTTCCTGTTGCCTGTTATGCAGTGGCCTTGAAATATCTGTTCAAACAAAATAGATTGAAATTCGTGCAGGCGAGAGGACGTTCACCAGACGTTCACCAGCTGTCAGGATTTAACAAGCAGTTCCCTCTTACAAAATGTGGATTTCCCTGACATCATCTCCTCCCAATTGACATGTCCTAGCTCTGCCTGATGCTCACGTAATTTGCCTTCCGCCAATTCAGTAGATTCCCACAAGGTCCTGACATATCCGTGTTCATAGCTATCTTAAATTTGAAGGAGCTGTGACCACCGTTTCGAAAATTATGTCCCACTGAAAGGTCAGTTCACCTGTCCAGGCTCATTAGCCAATA
This sequence comes from Chiloscyllium punctatum, assembly GCF_047496795.1. Taxonomy (NCBI): domain Eukaryota; kingdom Metazoa; phylum Chordata; class Chondrichthyes; order Orectolobiformes; family Hemiscylliidae; genus Chiloscyllium; species Chiloscyllium punctatum. The sequence goes on along the minus strand of NC_092768.1, from coordinate 69,486,757 downwards.
CGAGATCCAGTATGGCTCTTCCTCTCGTTGGACTATCCACATACTGTTGCAGTTAATAAATTCTGCCCCATCGAAGCCTCTTGCTCCAAGGGACTCCCAGTCATTACTGGAGATATTAAAGTCACTCACTATGACCTCTCTGTTTTTTTTAATACACCTTTCCTTAATCGACATACATTTCTGTTCCTCAATCCCTCCGTGGTTGTTGGAGGGCTTATAATAACGCAGTGCTTGCAGCCATCTTACGTTTGAGCTTTACCCATATTGCTGCAGTGGATGACCCCTCCTGTATGTCCTCTTCAAGTACAGATGTACTCCCTGATTAGTAAAACTCCTCGTCCACCTCTTTTACCCTCCTCTCCATCTCACATAAAACAATGAAACCCTGGAATGTTGAATGGCCAATCCTTTCCCTCTCTCAACCAAGTCTCTGTAAAGCTGCAACATTATAGTCCCATGCACGGATTCAGGCTGTCAGTTCATCGGTGTTAACCATAATAATTCTTCGATTGAAATAAATACACTTCAGCCCAACTCCATCAGATCCTGACCTGATATTTGGTTTGAGTTTCCCTGATGTAAATTCTCCTCGTCTATTCTCTGGTAATAGGAGATTAGAAAAGACTGTCAGTAAAGCAGAAAATATTGCAAACAGACAATTTCTGTTTCCTCCCATGTCCCTTCTATCTGTACATTTCATCACACACTGTCCAATTCCAATAAACTGCTGGATTATTATTATGCTTCAAACAACAGTCTCCAGCCTCTCACTGTACATTCTTCAACTCTCTCTTGACTCATTTGATTGACTGTTTTCTGATCCCTCTCTCAACCAAAACTCTGTAATATTTATATCATAGTTACCTATACTCCTTCAAACTCCAAGCTCCAAGCCGATCTGGCTTGCCTGTCACACTGCTCACATTAAAATCAGCACACTTCAGACTGCCAGTCCCATTGTGTTCACTCCACACTGCCAGTTTGTTGTTGGTCTTTGCTGTACTGGGATTAGTCTCCAACTGCTCTTCAGTCACTGTGCTTGTGGATGTACTGCTCTGGCTCCACCCTCCCTCCCCCACCACCATACTAGTTTAAAACCTCCTGAGTGACAATAACAAACCTGCCTGCCAGGAGATTGCTGCCGGTTCACGTCCATCCCGTCCTTCTTGTGTATTTCATACTGACCCAGGATTCCCAATTACCCACATATCGGAGATTGCTGTCAGTTCCGATGCATCCCGTCCATCTTGTGTATATCCTACCGACCCGGGAATCCCAATGATCCACATATTACAAGTGCTGCCTATCCTACCAGCTCTTTGGCCATGTTTTTAACTGCACTGCCTTCCTATTCCTAACCTCACTGGCACGTGGCATAACCTAGTCTCTCCAACATTCAAAAATCCTTTCTGCACAACTCCGGCAAGAACCTTTACTTTAAAATGGATGGATTTGACAATAAAAACTTAGTGTGATCTCATTAACCAGGAAAGTGGAGCCCAATGAATCAGTCGCAATGACCACAGGATCTGATATCTATCACCTTCACCAAACCTGTGTGACAAGGTATACATATGGAGCATCTATTTGTAGATGGACGAGGATAAACAGAATTAGTCCAAAAGACCAGAAAATGTCATAACAGATGGCTGCCATTCAGCCTGTTTACTCTGCTTTGCTGTGCAATTGGGTTTTAGCTATTCTGTTCCTTTTAATGGCAGAGTCTTTGCCCCGCATCCCTGGTGGGTCAGAAAGTGACCAGTGACATTGTGCGCTCACTGCGTAGGGAGCATCCACTGCCAGGCGATGGAGTGTGGGGAATCCCGGGGTGGCTCGATGAAAGGTTGCATGCAGTGACGGATGGACTCTCGGATTGAGAGAGACAGAGTAGGTAATCAGAGACATGCACTCACATAAGTAGCTGGGCAAGATTCCCATGTATTCGAGGAGCCAGAGCACCAGTGCCTTTTTACAACAAACCCGTCATATTTGCAGCAATTCTCCATCAAACACAAGTAAATATACTGCAGATGGCAGAAACCTGAAACAAACAGAAACATACTGTGGAGAGAGAAAAGAGTTAATTCTCCCAAGTCAGACACGGGGAGATTGTAAAAAACTCCACAAAGACAGGGTCCAGAGATTGGAATTATTCTTATTTGAATGAAAATAGTCTTATCAGTGATAGGCAACATGGTTTTGTGCAGAGAAGGTCATATCTTACCAAATGAATGGAAGTCTTTGAGGAAGTGACAAAGTTGATTGATGAGGGAGGGTCTGTAGATGTCATGTACGTGGACTTCAGGAAGGCGTTTGGTATGTTTCCCCATGGTCGGGGTATGTCGAAAGTGAAGTCACATGGTGCGCGAGCTGGTGGATAATGAACTAGCTGGGCAACAGGAGGCAGAGAATAGTAAGGGGAGGGAGTTTCTCAAAATGGAGAACTGTGACCAGTGGTTTATTTTAAGATGTTTCTGGAAACATACATAAATGGGCAGGTAACAAAGAGATAAAGAGTCTTAGAAAATTGGCGACAGGCTTAGATAGAGGATTTGGATCGGCACAGGCTTGTCCCAACGAATGGCCTGTCTCTGTGCTGGAATGTTCTTTGTTATAACATTTTCAATGATCCATCAGACCCCAGTAATATTCTCCGATAACCTCTTCCATCAGGCTAAAAGGTACAGAAGCTTGAAAACACTGAGCAGCTGGTTCAGGAACAGCTTCTTCCTGACTGTTACTAGACTGTTGAGTGTAGTCTCTAATCTCAGATAATGCTGATCTTGTTCCTGTTGATCTCGCCTCGCACACGCCCTGTGCAGCATAACCTGCATGGCTCTAAAACATATTTTATAGCCATTGTTCTGTACATCATTTTTTACTATGCTTTGCCTGTATATCTTGGTACAGGTCAAAGTAAATCCTCACCTCCCTTCCCCCAGTTCCTCCAGTGCTCACTCCCAGCTGTCTATGATCCTCACCCCCAGCTCACTCTCACCCCATCCCCAGTTCCCTGTGTGCTTTATATCACACTGTCTGTTTCCGTGTTTTCCTTCTCTCTGTCTTCTGCTTCTTTCCCAGAACTTACTATCTCCCATTCTTCCTGTTCTTGTGACTGTTTGTTTCTTGTTTTGTTTCCTTTCTCTGTTTTCCTGACTGTCCTTCTGTTTCCCTCACTGTGTTTTCTCTCTCTCCTTATATGCGTCCGTCTCTTTCTCCCTCATTGTCATGGTGATGGCTTCTCTATTCTTTTGAAGCATGTGATGGCTCTTTGGTTGAATGTTGGCAATAAAATAAACTCCATTTGGTAACTTAGACATAATTTAAATTTATTGGTTAAATTTCAATTGTTGTCAACACAGCAAACAGAATGTAGATATCCATTTAACGGTCAATTGTTACATCTAAATATTTTGGAACTGCCTTCTCCCAGTGCTCTGCATACTGACAACTGAAAGCATTCTATTCACGTGCATAATAGTGTGACGGTAACTGCTCTTCCCAGGACCATAAGAAACTACAGACGGTTTTGTGCACAGCCCATACTATCATGGAGGACAACCTTCCATCCATTTATACTTCTCATTGTCAGCGAATGGCTGGCAACATCAAATATCTCTCCCAAACTGGTAATGATCTCCCACAACCTTTTCCAAAAGGGAGGAGATACAGAGACTTGAAAACATGGACCAGCATGCTCAGGAACACCTTCTTCCCTTTCGTAATTAGACTGACGAATTGACATCACTAATTTTTCAAATAATATTAATCTTGCTAAAGTCGATCTTGACTTCCACTGCTCCTGTGCAGCTGTCACCTTGAGTGCCCCACTCTGTGTAAGTGCCCTGTGAGGCTCAAGGTCTTCTCAAGGGCAATCAACAAAGTGAACTAATGCTGCCCAACCAGCGATTCCTACATCCCATTGATAAATATAAGAACATGACAATACTCAGGGAACACAGACAGGTGGGATCAAATCGCTTTAAACATGATCTTAGATAGGTCGGGATTTCCCTCGGTATCTGAAAGTAGAGTGTTCCTACAAAGCCTTTCATAAGCTGAAAAGGCATAAAGTGAAGTAGCATTAATTTATGTGTGAAAAATTTACTTTTCTTGTTAAAAGTGAAAATCCTCTTCGGATTTCTTTTGGTTAGTGAAAACAGGACGTCATGGAGTTTTTACGGAAAGGGAAGTGGCAAAAAGCGAATTTTTGAAAAGCGGGGTATACATGTACCGGCATGGGCATGGTATTCAGGAAGATGGGAAAAGTTAAAAATAAATGAGGAGGATCTCACATTTTATTTCCATCCCAGCTGATCATCGTTCCCTTTGTTTGCTCTTTGTCTTCTATCTCTCTCTTTCTCTATCGATTCAACTCACTCCTCCTGCCCTTCACAGCAGACTTCCCTGTCACCAGCATTGTTCACATTATTTTCCAGCTGCTTTCTGTTCAGAAAAGCTTCCCAGCACGTTCCGATCTTTTCTTTGCGTTATTCATGCAATTTCAGATATCCAGGATCTATCTTTATTTGGTTTAACCTTCAAATTTGTTATTCCATGGGAAGTTGGCATCTCTGCCAAGGGCAGCATTTGTTACTCATCGCTAATTACCCTGACTCTGACGCCATTCCTCAAGCCAATATGAAGTCAAGCACATTGATATGGGTCTGAAGTCACACATAACCCAGACTGGGTAGTAACATTAGATTTCTTTACCGACGGTCGTCAGTGAAACAGGAAAATTTTCAGACAAAATGTAGGTTTTATAGTTGTTTTTCGTGAAATTCACTTTTATTCCAATTCTTATCATTTTTATTTAAATTCTGCCATCAGCTGTGGTAAGACTTGAAACAAATCGCTTGAAGCAAAGTCTTTCGTTTAATAAGCTTTGCTCCTGAATTATATCCCAGCGACATTCCTACTCTGATACATTGTCCTAATCATAAAGTAAAGTCCGAGACAAGAACAATTTTGTGATTGAAATACTTATAGCTGGAAATGTGGCCAGAAGAGAACTTGAAACATAAAGTCTGAATTTTACCAACGTGCAGACAATGGTTTTTGCAGACACAGCACTGACGCAGAGATGGAGACGGGGGATATTGTGAGCTGGTAGTGGACAGGGTTCGTGACAGAGAGATCACGAGACATAAATCAGTTCAGGGCAAAAAGGGATCTCGAGGTTGTGCACAGTTTTGTTCTCAGATGTTTGTGAGGGAGTCGTCTGCAATTCAGATGAATGGAAACTGCAATTGAAATTGAAGATAAAAGTTTCTTACATGGGCAAATACAGATAACAGAAATTGCAATGAAGTTCAAAATTGTTTATGGGATTAATGAATGTACAGAAGTAGAGAACTCCAACAATAGCGAGAATAGGTTATGATTTGGAGATGCCGGTGTTGGACAGGGGTGTACAAAGTTAAAAATCACACAACGCCAGGTTATAGTCCAACAGGTTTAATTGGAAGCACACTAGATTTTCGGAGCATCGCTCCTCCACCATAAGTTAGTAACACACTCTCCACCCCGCCCAAATTAATAATCAGCACCACTAATATCCGATAGGGTAGAAACTTCCAACAGAGGAAAATGTTGAAAAGACCCAAGGAAAGCCTCCTCTCCATTTGTGTAATTATCCAGTCCATTATTCGCAGATTCAGACCTGTCCTCTCCACGTCTGTACAGCTGCTGATCCCTGTTACTGTTGGAGCTGATGCATCGGCTCCGAGGCTGGGACAGCGCACTGAGTGAAGCTCCTCACCAATAAGACACAGTTACAATGCATGGAGACTGACATCAATCGCAGTCACTGAGCAAACAGCTCTAGCTTTCAATTCACATTCAGTTCACAATATAACTGGACTGGACTGGATGCTGACATTGCTGGCTATTGGTCACATCTCCCATCACTAATTCCTCTAGTGAAGTCAGTTGTGAGGGAGAATGATGGACGTTTTCTTCTCGCAGGCGAGATGACTCTGCCCTGTTGTAGGCTTGCAATGCTGTGAACATCGTACCCCGAATTTCTGCCCCTCCACAAAAAAAAACACAATCAGGATGTTGTTACTGTGCTGATCTCTCCTTCACGGGAACAAACCCCAGCCAACAGACTGTCGCTGGGCACAATTGCCCTGAACATAGACAGGAAGTTTGGACTTCTCTGAATGGTCCTCTCACTGCTCTAATAAAGAAACGTTGGACTTTCCATATAGAATATGTTCCAGTAATTAATTTATACAAATAGATAAACATCTTAATGCAGTTTTATTTGCTGTAAAGCAATAACTTTTCACCTTTTTCCCCCTCAGTCCAAAACCAAAAGTGAACTTATTCATTAAGACTTATGAATTAATGAGTCAGGTTTAGCTAGTAGATAGGGCGGATTGGGGATAGTGGCTGTGGAGACTGCATGGGGAGTACATGATATTCCCCAGTCATCTTCACTCTTAACGTCAGATAGAATTAAATATAGTTCACAACAAGGAACGAGCCAACGTTTGGGATATGTAATGCTAAATGACAATGTGAACTGAACCGGATAATTTTAAATGTGATAAAGTGAACTATATTTTATGTACACACCATTTAATCCTTGGGAATACAGATTGAGTAGTGTCACCGCATCTGAAGCATTAACTTTGATGTCTCTTCACAGATACAGCCAGACCTGCTGAGCTTTCCCTCCAACATCTGTTTTTGTTTGAGATTGATCATATTGTTCATATCTGGCAGGATGCTTACAATTAAAACCAGATGCTAATAACAAAATGTACCACGCTACAGGGACAATACAGGAGAATGATAGTAGAAACAACGCTCACTCCAAACTGGAAGAGACAATGGGCTAAGTTTTCACCACCTTTGCTGTTATAATTCGATGTTATGCATAAAAGCTTTTGCAGATTGGGGAGACAAGGTAGTTCAATGAAGGACACAAGTGTTCAAAATCTATCCCTATTATTTCATGAAGTTTAGCTGCCTCTAAAATCTATTTTCAAACAAAATAGATTTCCTGAGATTTACAAGGTGTTCAGATTTTCCTTTTACTTTCTATCTTAAAGAAGAAATAGATTTCGGCTGTAATTCAGGTGTCACAGACACACCAACTGTAATAGAAAGATGAAACGACCACATTGTCCAAATATTACCAAGGTCAACATGTAGACCTGTCAAGAAACATGAAATATAGAGATAATGGAAACATGAAATGCAAACAGAAAATGCTGGAGAAACGGAAAAGGTGGGCAAGTGTCTGCAGAGAGCAACAGAATTAGCATATGTCATATGATGTGACACTGTTCTGAAAAGTCCTATTAGAATCAAAGGTTAATTTTTTGCATCTCTGCTCAGATGTTGCCAGATCTACTGAGTTTCGCTCCAGCTCTTTTGATTTCTTTCTTCTTTCTGAACTGTGACAAAGTGTCTGATCTGAATGATAGCAGCAAAGTTGTTATCTCAGTTGAATCTTGAGTAACTTGTTATGGACATTAAATGAGAAATTACAAAGTTCCTATGTTTGACAGGGCTCAAAATATCGATGACGTATTGCATTGTGAGACCTTGCGATGAAAATGTTGAAACAAAACAGAAGTTGCTGTAATCGCTCAGCAGGTCTGACAGCATCTGTGCAAAGAAATCAGAGTTAACGTTTCAGGTCCAGTGCCCCTTCCTCAGAACTGATAGTAACACGGAATATGTTGGTTTATATGCAGAAGAGACTGGATAGCTCTTAATGGAGACTGTTAATAGCTAACAATGGGGTGTGAGGAATTGAAGGCTATGTGACAACTCGGCCTGGTGTATGGATAGGGGGCTAGGACTTTGGGGAGTTCAGGCCCGAAAACTATTGAACTTTATATTGAATCTAAAGGGCTGCAAAGTCCGCACATGGAAAATGAGGTCTCGATCTTTCAGCTTGCGCTGAATTTGCCTGGAATACTGCAGCAAGCCTGACACAGAGATATTGGCCAGGGAATAGGATGGGCTGTTAAACTGGCAGGCAACTGAAAACTCAGTGTCATTTGCAGCGTCCAAGTTGGATGTTCTGTGAAGCGGTCACCCAGTCTATCCTTCATCTCCCCAATGTAGAGGAGACCACATTGTGAGCAGTGCATGTAGTAGACCGCATTATGGGAATTGTTGGTAAGGTGCTGCTTCACCTGGAAGGTATAGTTGTGCCCTTTGATACTGATGAGGAGGGAGGTAAATGGGAAAGTGTCACCCCTCCGGCAGGGGAAAGTGAAGTCGACCTGTGGTGGGAGTGAATAAAGAGTAGACCAGTGTGTCCTGGAGGGAATGATCCCTCTAGAAGGTGGACAGGGGAGGAGAGGTGAATATGTGCAGGTGGGGACATCTCACTGGAGGTGGGGGAAATGTGGGCTGATGATCCTCCACATGTGAATGCTGCTGGGATAGTAGGTAAGGACAAGGGAAACTCTGTTGTGAGAGGGAAGGGGAAGGGTAGGCTAGAAGTGCAGGACATGGGTCAGACTCGGTTGCGGACCCTGTTGACAACAGTGATGGGGAATCCCTTGATTGAGGAACAAGGTGGACATGTGAAAGGCTTCCTTATTGAATTTAGTATCATCAGAAGCAATGCGGTGGATACGGAGGAGCTGGGGGAATGGAATTGACTCTATGCAGGAAACCAGGTGTGAGGATGTATACTCCAGGAAGCTGTGGGAGTCGGTGGGATTTTACTGGATATCAGTGGCTTGTCTATCCCCAGAAAAGGAAGCAGAAATGTTGAGGAAAGGAAGTAAGGAGCCAGAGATCGACCAGATGAAAGTGATGGAGAGTTTCAAATTCCAAGTGAAATCGGTGAACTTTTCCAATTCCGGACAAGAGAGAGATGCATCTGCAATGATATCATCTATGTATGGGACAAAGATTTGTGGATGGGTGCTGGAGTAGAACTGGAACAGGGAATGGTCGACATCCCCCAAGAAGAAACAGGCATAACTGGGGCTCAAGAGTGTATCCATGAACTTCGTCTGTGTGACAGGAGCAGGCTAAAGCAATGTGTCTGCCCGGGCAGTTCTGTTTGTGAAGTTTTGAGAGGAGATAGAAGTGAGCTCTGCTATCAGAGGACGATCAGCTCGGAGGCAGTTAGGGGCGTGGGGCGAGCGGGGAAGAAATCTCCAGATGAAATGTGCTCAGTTATCGTAGTTGATACAATGGCCTGATGTGCCATGGTAGGGTCATGGTCCAGGGGGAGATTAGAGGAGGTACCTGAGAGTGGGCGTTCAACCTCTGCAATGTCGAGGTCAGTCCACCAGACTATAGCAGCACCACCCTTGTCGGCACAGGCTGAATAACACAGTCAGGGTTGGATCTAAGCACATGGAGTGTAGGCTGTTCGGACATTGATAGTATGGATTTGGGGAGGCAAGTGCAGAGAAATTACGACAACCAATGTCATGTTGAGATTTCTCAATGAACCGATTTAGTTCAGGTAAAGGCCAGTGGGAGGGGTCCAGGTGGAGGGAGAGTGTTGGAGCTGGGTAACGGCTTATATGGGACAGGGAGAGGAATATTGCCGAAAGAAATGGGCACTGAGGTGAAGGCAGCAGAAGAGCTGAACTAAATGTCATGCGTAAAATTCATTAAAGTGGGAGCACAGAGAGGTAACGTTCAGTTATTTGCTGAGGACAGAACATTCAGCATCAGAGAGTGAAAGTTAAGGAGGGATGGTGAATAAACGAAAGGAGGTGGAGTTGGGGGAGGGCATGGAGTCAGTGGGCAGGTATGGGAGGGGAGGAAGGTTCCAGAGGGTCAAGGGCATCTCTACCTTGTTGCAAATTGTGTGCCCAGTACAGCTGTTTAGCACGAATGAGCCGGTGAATAAATTAGAATTGTAGAGTGGTGCAGCCTTGAGACAATATAATGCGATTCTGCTGGACAGAGAAAACGTTGATCTCAGTGGTACTGATATCGCACGATCAGACCTCAGAATGTAAATGATTGAATATAATTGGGAAGGTATACTTATTGTAACATCCTGATTTCAATGGAGTGACACTCAAGCAGCAAGGTCTTATTTTTTTCGGAGACTTTAGACCAAACTTTAAAATATAAGATGTCTTGATGTTATTAACAAGAAAAAAATATCCATGGTTTTGGAAGGCACTAGCAAGGGCAGAGTTTATTTGGCATTCCCAATAGCTCTGGGGAAGGTGTTATTGTTCAGTGAGGAAATTACCAGCGCAAACCTTCCTGCGATTCCCAGTGACCACAGTTTACTCAGGATCTCTGATGTCACATGAGTCAATTACTACTTTAATGCAATGCAAGTTACTCTGATCTCACCTCAACTGACATTGGAAGATCAGTTAAATGAATAAAGAATAAAAGGCCAGTACACAGCCTGTTAGAACAATTTGCTCACTCTACTCACAATGTTTAAGGTAAAACTGATGCATGGATTTCTGACTGTGAGGAGAGGTTTGTCCTATTTGTGATGAGGCTGTTTGGTTAAGCACTGTGACAGAGAGACAGAAAGACTCTCCACTCTACCATGGGGAACAAAACCACCCTGTTCACGGTGCATCAGACAGTGACAGAAACAACTATTGTCAGTTCCTATTGGACATTGATCATCCCAATCTCAACATTCACTGATGATCAATAGCAGTCCAGAAGCCAGCGGCTCCCATCATCCCAGTTGGAAAGCAAAATGGGGAAGGAATGGCCAGAGAAAGTGGGAGTAACTGGGGAATTGGGGTAACTTACAAGGGAGTGGCAGAAGAAGAGTGTGAGGGGAGATCATCAGTGGAAGAGTATGTAGCAGCAGGAGGGATAGTGCAAGGGAAGTAGGACTGTAAGAAAAGAGTAGGACGGAGGGGGAAGAATGGCAGATGAAGTTTTAGTGACAGGGAAAAGCTTGCTTTTGAGGAAGTGAGATTGGATGAGAAAACATCACTGTAAAAGAAAATCGGGATCTGGATTCCATTCAAAATTAAGAAAGGATTTCTTGTACTTTCTCTTCTATCACTTGATTCTTGTTCAGGTTGTACATGTACTATATATTTCTATATCTCCATCAAGTACAGACGACATGTTTCTTCCCCCCCTACGGTGGTGTCTCAATATTTTTGATTTTTTTACAGTATATATTTCCTTCCAATTCAAGGTTGATATGAAAATATGATTTGATCTTCTACAGTTTGCCCATAATATAGAATTTATTTGAATATTTATCCTCATCACACTCGTTGAGTAAAACAAACAATGAATGAGTGCATGTCCATCCTGCAGATGAAAAATTTCTTCAGCTCTGGCTATTGCAGGGAATGTTACAAAGAACAGTGCCAGCAAAAATGCTAATGTTCTACCGCAAAATGCCAAATCCTAGTTTATCCTAAATTAATTACAATATTTATAAACAAAACATGCAGAGGGGTGGAGTGTAAAAGGTGAATTCAACTCTGTCGAAAATGTTAATTGTGGATCCCTCATAAAATGTGTTAACGACATCACTCATAAATTCACCAAAATAGGAAAATCAAGAGACTGTAATTGTCCAATCATCATCTAAATAACGTCTGGCGACAGGAAGGAAGTCACTGGTTGTTTGTGATATTCAGAAATGACGATTGTGTGAATGTGGAGGTGGCGAGCAGTAAAATGATGATCAATGTTGTGGATGACTCAAAGATGGGCTGGGGTGGATCACAGTCAGGAGGAAAGTGTTAGGCTACAGAAGGATAGAAACAGATTATTCATATAGTCAGATCAATGGCCTGATGAAATTTAACACCGATAATTTGGGAAAATGCAAGTCAGAAGTAACAAGACAAGTGAGTACTCAAAAGTGAGTATGAACGAGGAGGGCTAAATTTCCTCCTTTTTTCTTTGCAGCAGGGAAAGTTGAGGAAGGAATATGGTACAGGTGCACAAGATCAAATGGGATATGGAGGGGATTAACAGACAGCAGCTGTTTTCCTTTGTCAAAGGATCAAAAACAAAGAGACACACTTTTAAAGTGAATGTCAGGGGATTGAGAGAGGATTTGTGGAATGTGTTTAGAACTGAGTGGGTGGTATGAATCTGGAATGCGTTGTCTAGGAAGGTGGTTGAGGCAGGTAACCTCACAAACGTTTAAAAAGCCTTTGGACATGCACTTTCTGGCACAGGCGTGATGAGCATGTTTTTCATTGCATGATTCTTTGCAATGGCAGCCATGAACACTCTGGTATATTTTGAAACAATTAACAATGGCAGTTGCTGCTTTGTTCCTTTGACTGTACTCAGTAAGTGGCTATATTGCAAACCAGCATCATCTCATGCAACTTCAGCACTCACTCAAAAAAAGGCAGCCCAGCCATCTCTGGGAACATCCAGTGGAATTCATATGCTCAGTGGATGCTGTCCAACAACACCACTGACACTATTCTAGCTGTATGCAACCATTATTAAAGCTACAGCCATAATATGAAGACAGCTTTTCCTCCATTATAATACAGACCTCTAGCAATAAGTGTGTTATTCATCTGAAGCACAATAAATTCTTTCCCAGGTATTCACTTTTACAAGCAGCAAGTTTTCCTGTGTTTTGCTGCCAGTTGTTTATCATGGAATTTCCCAGCCCAACCTCTTTCCCATTTAACATTTTCTTGTGCACTGTCTCCCTGATCCCACACACCTCACTCCCTCACATCCCCCACACTCTCCATCCTTACTTTTTAATCTCTGAAAAACCTGCGCATCCTCTCTATAATTTATTCCAACTCCCAACTCACTGTTTTGATTCCTTCTCTCGGCATGGTCATTAGACTGGCCGTGCCTGATGTCTTATTCACCTAACCTTCTGCTCAGTTCCTGATCTTCTGCTTTGGTTCTCACTCTCCTGGTTTATTCAAATCCATCTGACTTGTACTAGAAAACATCCCCACAAGGATGATGGTGCTTGTAAAGTTAAGATACAATCTGTCATTTTTGTACAGGTCCCCACCTGTCATGGAACTCTTACCCCTGAACTTGATTTTTAACAACATGCTAAGCTTTAGTGTCTTCCTCATCCTTCTCTCTTTTCCACATGGCAAGGGGGAGTAATCCAGTGATTACAGAGGATTATTCTTTCTCTTTCTCGCTCACTGTCTCTCTCTCTCTCTCAAATACACACACATTCAAACACACACAGAAAGACACTGTATTACTTTGCAGAAGAATGCAAATAACATTAAAATAATGGGAATGATAACTGGAATGAAGGATTTAGTTAAAGGGAGGTTGAGAGAAATTGTGCTTCTTCTGGATGTCAGTTTGCTCGCTGAGCTGGAGAGTTCATTTTCAGATGGTTCATCACTGTACTGGGGAACATTATCAGTGAGCCTCTGGTGAAGTGCTGGTGTTATGTCCCACTTGCTATTTATGTGTTTAGGTTTCCTTGAGTCAGTGATATAATTTCCAGTATTGGTGATTTTATGTCCGGTTCTTTTTGTCAGAGAGTGTTCGATGGAATCAAAATCGATGTGTTTGTTGATTGAGTTCAGGTTGGAATGCTATTTTTCTCGGAATTCTCGTGCGTATCTCTGTTTGGCTTGTCCAAGATGGATCTGCAGACCCAGTCTAAATCGTGTACTTGCTCATCTATAAGTAAGGATACTAGTGATAGTGGGTCATGTCTTTTTTGTTCTGGCCAGTTGTTGTTCATGTATCCAGGTGGCTAGTTTTCTGACTGTTTTTCCGATGTAGTGCTTGTAACAGTTCTTGCAAGGCTTATTCTTGATTGAGCAGAACAGAAAAATATGTGAACTAGTTGCGGTGCTCAAACGTATGAAAAAAAGTTGTAGAATAAAACAGGAATACTCTGTTTCTGTTAGTTGGCATCACAGCATCAAGGAGTTCTAATTTCAAGCTTGTCAGCAAACGAGCCAGGAATGAGATGAGGAAAAACTTCTTTATTGAGAGAGTTGTTAGGATTTTGAATGGAAATGCCTGGGCGAGTTGTGGATGAACATTAAAAAATAGAACTGGATATGAATTTGGAAATATGAATTTAACAGGCTGCAGAGATAGGGCTGGCAAATGGGAGGGACTTTGGAGACATTCCTGGAGCCGATGAACACACAGTGGCCAATGGCCTCCTCCTGTATTTTAAGGTTTTGCACCCTATCATGTGTCTGATGCGAATAAAATTCAGTATACGATTATTTCCCATTGTAAATACTCACGAATATCTGATTATTGAGTGCAGCATAAGCATTTAAAATGCAACTACTGCAAGGTCAGCTTCATTAAATAATCCAGTTATTACTCAGAATATGAATATTTGAAATGTTGAATTCCAATTACGAAAACAAATCTGTCATTGCTTTGGCACAAATCTCTTTGAAAAGGTTTGACTTTTCACTTACACGATATAATGCTCATCGTTTTTGTTCACTGTCTGCATTTCAAATGAAATAACATTCTTTCTAAAAGTTAAACGTTTTCAAATTATTGTTCACTAAAATTTGCTAACACAAATCATTTAGTTAGTTTAATATTCACAGAGCATGTTGAACTATAGCCATTTCTAATTCGCTGACAAATAGCTGAAGCTTGTACATTTCACTGAGAAATTGAACTGATTGATTATATATAAATATATAAGAATGCTAATTCTATTTGATTATTCAATCGTTTGCTCACCCTGAACATGTAATCATTCAGAAGCCAACCACTTTCAAAATGTTGGAGTGACAATGCATTGTTTTGAATTCTGACATCGTGTGTGTAATTCTGTTCGCCAAAAGAGTTACATCCATGTTGTTTGTTTGATACAAAATAAAATGTACATTCTTTATTTCTGTGTTAGAAAATCTTGACAGGAGTTTATATTTTTGTTCCATAAATATAGAATCAGCCGAATTCTTTTCAGAGATTATAGTTCAGTCGAATAATCATAGTTGACGTCTTATTTTTGCGCAATTCATGAAACATAGCAAACATCTGATTAATACATCAATCACCCAACGCTTCTTTGTAAGACATGCCATCCAGTTTCGGAAGCATCCTGGTAAATCTCCCCGGCACCCTCTCCGAAGTCTCAACATCTTTGCAGTAATGAGGCGACTAGAACTGAACACAATATTCTAAGTGTAGTCCCACCAGAGATTTTTGGCGCTGCAGCATAACCTTGCGGCTCTTAAACTCAATCCCTGGCTAATGAAAACACCATACATCTTAACAACCTTATCAGCTTGGGTGACAACATTGAGCGTCCTATGATATGGACCGCACGATCCCTATGGTCCTCCAATCTGCCAATAATCCTGCTTTTAAACCTGTATGCTGCATTCGAATTCGACCTTAAAAAATGAATCGCTTTACACTTATCCAAGTTGAACTCCATTTTCCATTTACCAGCCAATCCTGTCAATGTCCAATTACAACCTAAGACAGCCCTTCACACTATCCATAAACCTAACATCTTTATTACATTGTAAAACTTACTAAAGCACCCTTTCACTTTATCATCCAAGTCATTTGTAAAATTCACAAAGAACAGCAGTCCCAGAACCGATTCCTGAAGAACGCTACTGGTCACCAACCTCCAGGATGAATCCTTTCCATGTTCTACCACCATCAGTCTTCTACAGGTCAGACAATTTGTATCCACACACACAGATTTCCCTGTTTCCTTGTACCCCATGCCTCCTTACTTTCTGAATGAGCCAATCTTATGATAACTTTATCAACCACCTTGCTAAAATCCATGTATATCGCATCCACTGCTCTACCTTCATCAACGTGTTTGATCCCATCCTGAAAGAATTCAATAAGTTCTGTGTGGCATAATTGTCCCTCAAAACGCCATGCTGACTATCTCTAATCAAACTATCACTTTCCAAGTAATCATAAATTCTGTTTCTCAGAATCCTCTCCAATACTTTTCCCAATACAGAAGTAAGACTGACTGGCCAGTATTTCGCAGGATTATCCCTATTGCCTTTCCTGAACAAGGGAATAACTTTTGCCACCCTCCAATCATCAGGCAATACTTCAGTGGATAGTGGGGATGCAAGGATCATCTACAAAGGTGCAGCAATCTCTTCCCTCACTTCCTCTGGTAACCTCGGGTGCTTCCTGTCTGGTCCAAGGGACTTATCTATCCTTATGTTTGTACTTCAATCAGTCTGTACTCACCTTACTTTGTCTACCCCCTGTCCAAACAACTGATTGACTGGTTTCCATTTCAGGGCTATATACAGTGCTGCCCTCCTGAGCAGGTACCGTTCCAAATTTCCCATGGAATGGAAAAAATGTGAACGCACCAATGTCTTTCTGATGAAGGGACTGTGCTCAAAGTTTTCACTGTCCTGCTCCTCGGATGCTGCCTGACTCGCTGCGCTTTACCAGCACCGTACTCTGATCTCCAGCATCTGCAGTCCTCACTTTTTCCATTACTGAGGGCTGACCCCTCTGCACACTAAGCAAAGTAAGGTATTTGGAGCTGACTGTTCAGTTCTGGAACGTTGCATTTGATTAACACATTAATTAAAAAAGAAACTACAATTCAACAATTATTCATTCAGTCCCAGAGTTACAGTTTTAGTTCATGGAAAGGCAGTTTGATAACAAACAGTAAATGACTGAAGAACTGCGAGGTACAGAGTATTCCGTGTGCTATATTCCAGGCTGGATGTCCTTTACCTTAATGTTGGGAATATTATCAGACTGATAAGCGAATGAGATGACATTTTTGCAGTGTGACATTTTTGCCATCACAGAGATGTGTTTGAGGGTGGTCAGGGCTGACAACTCAATATTCTGTGGTACAAGAACTATGGACAGCGCAGGAGAAGGGTAAAAGAGAAGGTGGCGTTGCCTTATTAATTATGGAGTCAATGACGACAGTTAGCTAGCATCATATCTTGGAAGGGTATTCAAATGACGCTTTGTGGGTTGAGGTTAGGATCAAAACGATGACAAATGCACTGCGGGGGATATATTACCGACTCTCAGATAAAAGAAAATACAGCAGCAGATATATAACCAATTCACTGAGGTGTGTAAAAACAATAACAGGATTATTATATTTTGACATTTCAATTCCAAATATTCATTAGGACAGTGATTTTTTTAAAAGAGGGGAAGATGACTTGACATTTATTCCAGAGAGACTCTTATATCAACATGGAGCAGATACAACGATGGGCGGGGCAGTGCATAGGCGTGACTGTGGGGAGCGAAGCCAGTCAGGTGCCAGGCAGGTTTGGGAGAGCATTGCAGGACCAGTGACCGTGACTCAAGTATTTTTAGCTTGTTAAGGAAAAGACCAAAAGAAAAAGGTTTGAAAATTAAAAATAATTTGGATGATGGAGGCAGATCTTACCAAGAGAAAGACAGGATCTGGCCACAGTACAGTTACTTCTGGGTGAAACTGTAACAGAACAGCGTATAGGTGTGAGTGGGGGTGGGGGGGGGGGGGTGGGATCACATGCTCACAATGGAATTGATGAGAGTGTCACCACAACATGTTACACCAAAGATGAAATGTAGGAAAACCAGCCCGGAGAGCCTGGGGTATCTACACATATTCAGAATGGAATTAACAATGAAAGAGAAGCTTAAAACAGGCATAAAGGGAGCAGGTCAATGGAGGTCCCAGAAGAGGAGAGAACGTGAAGGTCTAAACTCAAGAAAGTAAGTAAAAGAGCAAAAATAGGGTAGGGGTGCAGCGGTGATAAAAATATTAGTGGGCAGTATTTTCAAGACTCCAAAGACATTTTATCGGTTTATTAAGGGTAAGAGGGATAACTAGAGAAAGAATAGGGAGTATTAGGATCCGAGGAGGCAACCTGTGCATCGAGCCAGAGAATATGTCAAAGACCTATTACATATTGGTCTTCAATTTGGAGGAGCAGTTACTGTATTCAATGTCTGTTCCTGACAGTGTGACGTTGAGCAAATTTACACAGAAGCTGAGGAAGAATTGGAAGTTGGTGTATGATAAAATGTGGCCAAATCCCTTGATCCGGATGAACTGTATCTTAGACTGATGTGGAAGATGAGGGAGGAGATTACAGGTTCTTAACCGTTGTGTTTCTTTTTTTTTTAGTTTTGCCTCTGGCCACAAAGTTGGTATTATCGAACATGATAACATCTAATGTAGGTTTAACTTCCACACAGAGTGCTAGAAAAAAAGCCATGGGATTAAAGACCACCAAGTCTCACATCAGTGGGAGGGAAACAATTGTAGAAAATTGAGATAGCTGTTGAGGAATGATCACTAAATATGTTCAAGGCTGAGATGGACAGAGTTTTAAACAAGGGTTGCAGGGAAAATGCTGGAAAATGGAATTGAAGATTATCAGAATAAATGTACCCTAATTGAAAGGAAAAACAGAGTCAGCGAGCGGATGGGCATTATATCGCTCATATGTCTAATGGTAAACCTTTTCAAATAGCCTGTATTCACTGGAACACCAGCATCTCTCCCTCCAGAATGAGACACAGTTTGGAAAGCAATCAATAGATTCAAAGAATTCACAAATGCAGTACTAATAGACAGAAAAGATCAGAGGACTGCGACAACGTGGATTGGCTGTCAGGGTGAATATTTGCATCTGTGCAGTCACCACGACGAGAAAGAAAACCTCAGCAAGACACTCTCAAAGTCCAAGTATTTTGGTCTGGTGTCAAGGGGTGCTTAAGTCCCAAACAATGCATCACTGTCGTGTTTCCCTCCTGCCTTAACCAAAACTAAATGTGGAGTGGTCTATTGACGTGCTGTTAGTGGCAGAATAGGTCGTAATGCTTTGGTTCCAGAGGCTTTGGTGAGCAGAGGCTCAGCCAAAGGTACAGGTTAGCTCACGTAAAGTCTTTTTAATGCTAGTTTGACAACAGTTGAGATGGCAGTTAGGGCAGTTGCACGTTCCACCTGCGGGATGTGGAGCTCAGGAAGATTTCCACTGTCCCTGATGACTACACGTGTGGGCAGTGCAACCAGCTGCAGCTCCTGGGAGACAGTGTTCAGGATCTGGAGTTGGCTGTTCTCCGGATCATCCAGATACAGAGCACTTCAGAGATAAGAGCTTTCGTGAGGTGGTCACACCCAAGTCCCTCCCTTAGCCGTGTTTCTTTAAAGACTGTCATATCCCAGTCCCATGTAAAGATCTAATTCATGAGTTCGTCATCGTTACCTGTCAGCCGTGTTGCATTTAAATAAACGCAATTTAATCCAACAGGCGTTCCTTGCTTCCTGTCGTGTTCCAGGCAGAGAGTAGCTGGACGACAACCAGGAATGGGGAAGGGAGTAGTCAGAGAGTGCAGGAATCCCCTGTGGCCATTCCTCTCGAAAACAAGTATACCATTTTTGATACTGTCTTTGTGGTGTTGGGAAATGGGTGTCAGGAAATGACCGTTTAGGGGAAAGCAGCAGTAGCCAGCTTAGTTGCATTACGACTGGGTCTGGGGAGCAATGGGAAAGGATAAAGCTAAACAGGGTCTTCGATATAAGAGATTCTGTGGCCTCAAACGGCAAACCAGGATGGTGTGTTGCCTCTCAGTTGTCAGTGTCCATGATGTCTCTGAGTGTCTGCTGGAGTTGGCGGGGTGGAGGGTGGGGGGAGGTGTGAACTGTTAGAAGTCATTATGCACGTTGGCACAAATGACACAGGTAGACATAGGAATGTGGTCCTTCAGAGTGATTACTGAGAGCTCGAAGAAAAGTTAAAAGAACAGGACCTTGACAGTCACCTGATGACTTCCATTGTCATGAGCTAGTGTAGGTATGAACAGGAAGATATGGCGGATAAGTTTGTGACTAAAGAATTGATGCAGGGGGTGGGATTCATATTTTTAGATCATTGGGAGCTTTTCTGTGACAGAGTTGACCTGTTCAAGAGGGACTGGTGGCACATGCACTGGACGGGGGACCAATATCTTCGCAGCCAGTTTTGATCGTGCTACAAGGGAGTGTTTAAACGAGATTGGCAGGAGGTGGTATCCTCAAGAGCAGGGAGGCAAATATGAGGCTGGAAGGAAATACAGTATTCAGAAATAGTACGTTGAAGAGACAGACCAGGCTGGAACATGATAGGGAGCAAGGAATTTCCTGTTGATTAAATTGCATTTATTTCAATGTGAAAGGGCTGACAGGAAAGGCCAATGAATTCAGGGTGTGGATAGATAATCGGCACTGATAGTCTAGCTATTACAGAAACATAGCTGAGGGATGCATAGGACTGACCTTGAATGTAAAAGGATAAATGCATTAGGAGGGACAGAGATGGTGGAAAGTGGGAGGGGAGTAGCATTTCTAATCAAGGGGAGTAGAAAGCACTGATCAGAGATAAAATAACTGATGAATCATCCAGTGAGGCTTTGTGGGTGGAACTAAGAAATAAGAAGCGGATAGTGACTTTATTGGGGTGGTACTATAGACCCCCTAACAGTCAACAGGAATTACAGTAACAAAAATATCTAGAGAGGTTGGGGAGACTTGCAGGGAACATTCGGGTTGTCATAATAGGGGTTTTAATTTTTATAACACAGACTGTAACTGCCAGAGCATTTAGGGATTTGATGGGATGGAATCAATTCAGTGCGTCAGGGAAGTTTCCTCCAGCAGTATATAGAGGGTCCTAATCAGGAAGGGGCAATATTTGACCTACTCTTACGAAATATATCAGGATAGGTGAGTGAGGTGACAGTAGATGTGCACTTTGGGACCAGTGACCATAGTTCTGTTAATTTGAAAATAGTTATGGAGAGGGAAGAAATTGGTCCACAGATTCAAGTTCTAAATTGGGGCAAGGTTAATTTTGATAAACTCAGACAGGCATTTGCAGGGGTTGATCGAAGTAGTCAGTTTGCAAGCAAATGGACCTCCAGCAACTGGGAACTTAAGATCTATATGTTCCTGTGAGGATGAAAGGAACATTGACAGGAATGAGGAACACTGGATAACAAGAAATGTTTATGCTTTGACCATACAAAATGTGGAGGCGTGGCTCAGGTAGAGGCAGCTTGGATCACGGAAATCCCTGGAGGTGTACAGGGGATATCGGAGTTCACTGAAGAAGGAAATCAGGAGGGCGAAAAGGGGGTATGAGATAACCTTGACTGAGAAAATCAGGGTGAATCCAAAGAGGCACTTTAAGTATATTAAAGGAAAATCATTAACTAAAGAGAGAATAACACCCCTCAAAGACCAAAGTGGACATGCATGTGTAGTACCCGAAGAGATAGGCGATGTCCTCAACAAATATCTCTCCTCTATATTTACAGTGGAGAAAGATATGAATATATGGGAATTTGGGGAAATTAGTGGTGATATCTTAGGGACAGTCTGTATCACAGTAGAGAAGGTAATTGATGTACTAGAATCTTTGAAGTTGGAGAAATCTCATGGTCCTTACCAGATATATCCAAGAACGCTGAAAGGGGCAAGAGAAGAATTTGCGGGGGCCGTGGCTGATAATTTTGACCATCAGTTACCACAGGTGAGATCCCAGAAGACTGAAGGAGAGCAAATGTGCACTTAATCAAGAAGGACTGAAAAAATAAAGCCTGGGAAATACAGACCAGTCAGCTTAACATCTGTGGTAGGTAAATTACTTGAGAAGATTCTGAAGCATAAGTTTTACATGCATTCGGAAAACAGGGTTTGATTAGGAATAGTGAGCATGGCTTTTTGAGTGGAAGTTCATGCCTGAAGAATTTGTTAAATTTCTTTGATGATGTGACCAGGAAGGTTGACTAGGGCGGGCCAGTAGACGTCCAAATGTGTGGTGCTGGACAAGAACAGCAGGTCAGGCAGCATTGGAGGGGAAGGAAAATCGACGTTTTCGGCATATGTCTATCATCAGGAATGTCCAAGGTTCCGATACTCCTGCTTCTTGAATGCTGCCTGACCAGCTAGGCATTTCCAGTGCCACACTTTGCAACTCTGATCTCCAGCATCTGCAGTGTTCACTTTCTCCGAGGGTGGTAGATCTGGACTATATGGATTTCAGTTACACCAGAACAGGATGAGGCATTTCAGCCCCTGGAGTATGATATACAGTTACAGGAGGAGGCCAATCAGCCCTCAAGGCAACAGAACTAGACCCATTCTAGATCATGCAGCAACATGATCAGGCTATTCAGCTACTTGAAGTCAATAACACAGGAAATGGAAGAGGCAACAAAATGACTGGCCTATGGGGTACACTGGAATAACACCAGACTATATAGCCTGTAAAGCCTGCCCTTCCCTTCAATTAGGTCAGGGCTGATCTCTTCCGGCATTAATTTATCTTCTCTGCCCAATTCTTTGTAGCCCTCAACTCCCTGATGTGTCAAGATCCATTAACACCATTCTGCTCCCCCAAACAGTTCAGAGATGTAGCTGTCTGGGATAGAGAGGCCAGAATAGTCACTACCCTCTGAGAGAAGGAAACAGTCCCCACGGATTTACCTTGACCTTTGACATGAACAAAATATATGAGCATAGTATCAGAGTGACTGACCCTGACATCACGGCAGGGCGTGACTGAGGAATGTGTCAAGGAAACTGAATAACATTGAACCTAATGGGAATCAGTTGTAAACTCCCAAGTGGTTGGGCCATTCAGGACACCATGTGGCTGGTGCAGATCAATCCTCTCAGTCCCTAGATATCTATGTTGGCGATCTTTAGGGTAGCTTCCTCGGCACAAACATCTTCAGCGGGTTCATTAACGTCTTACCCTCCGTCATTAGATCAGAAAGAGGAAAGAGAAAATATCGCATAAAGCATCAAAACCTGGTCAACGTTCAAGCTCATGCTGTTAATATCTAGGTAACATTCATGTAACAGTACTACTAGACCCTGAACATTTCCAAAGAACTAAAAAAGAGCAGCTCATTCTGTATCCCAAGCTGGTGTCACAGAAATGTGAGAACGCCATTCAGCCCATTGAAGCTATTGGATAAGAAGAGGCACAGCCCATTACAAATGTTGGAATGCAGGAGACTGGAAGAACACAACAGGCCAGGCAGCATCAGGAGAAGAAGTCCACTCCTTAGGCATAAGCTTTCTTCATGACTGGGGGTGGGGTAACGGTGTGTACAGATAAAGAGTCGAGGTGCACGAGTCGGAGGAGGCAGTGTGGTGAGGTGGGGAACACAGGTAGAGGGTACCACTGGGTTGGTCAATGGGAGGAATGAATCCAGTTGACAGCTGGAAGATGGGTTGATCAGAGGAAAGGAAGGAGGAGAGGCTGGGAAGGGAGTCGGGGTATTGGAAGGGAGGTTACTAGAACTTGGAAAACTCAATGTTGAGTCTCCCGGGCTTTAGGCTGCACCGGTGGAATATTCAATGTTCCTCCAGATGTGCTTTGGTTCGTTGTGGCAATGGAGGAGGTCAAGGATGACCATGTCGGAAATGGAGTGGGAGGGGGAATTGAAATCGGAGGTGATTGTGAGGTCAAATCAGCCTTTCAGGCCCAGCTGAGATGCTCAGCAAAGCATTCCATTTAGTTTATATTTGGTCTCCCTGACATAGAGAAGACCACATCAGTACCACCAGATACAGTTAACTAGGTTGGATCCCATCACCTGACACATCTTCCACAAGGACCAATCTCTTCGTCAATTTTGGTTCGTGCCACACTCCCCACCAAACCCGCCACGCCCCACTGGCAACTGACCCTGCAGATGAAAATAATGCATCACCTGCTGGCACACCACCTCCCTCATCTCATCCAAGGCCCCAGACAGTCCTTCCACGTGAAACAGAGGTCACATGCCTCTCCTTCAACCTAGTTTACTGCATCAGGTGCACCTGGTGTGGTCTTCTCCACATCGGGGAGAGCAACGTAAACTAAGGGCTCATTTCGCCGAGCATCACGACAGGGCCCACAGCGGCCGACCTGAACTCCCAGGCACCACCCATTTCAATTCCCCTTCCCAATTCCTTTCCAACGTGACCTCCTTGGCCTCCTCTGTTGCCACAGTGAGTCAGACCGCAAATTGGACGAACAACACCTTACCTTCTGCCTGGTTAGCCTACAACCTGAAGGACTCAACATTGGGTTCTCCAATTTGGAATAAACTTCCCAGCCATGGCCCTACTCCCTTTCCAGCCCCGCCTTCTCCTTTTCATTGCACCAAATGACCCACCTTCTAGCTCCCAACCGGATTCATCCCTCCCATCGACCAACCAGGTTGCACCCACCACTTGTGTCCACCTATCTGCTACCTCACCATCCTGCTGCTCTTCCCACCCCAACAACTCCCTTCCCTCTTTATCTGCAGTTCCCCCTACCCCCACCCGCAGTCCTGAAGAACGGGTATACTTGAAGTGTTGACTTCTCCACCTCCTGATGCTGCCTAACTTGCTGTTTCTTCCAGCCTCCTGTTTGTCTAATGTTACACAGGAAGATAAGGAATCTAGTCAGCACAACACGCAGGTAAGCAGCTACAACGGGTCACCCAATAATGAACCTCTTCCCTGGAACGAGGCAGAGGACATTCAGCCACCCGAGACATTGACAAATGAACAGAAGAGGCCATTCAGCCCGTCCAAACAGTTACACTGAAATTGGAGGATGTAATTGATGCTGCAACACTACAAACTAATGAAGCAGAGGCTGCATAAACAGATTGCTCCATGTTGTGCCTCCTGGCTCCTTTGCTAATGTTTTACACGTGTTACATTAACATGGTTTGCTGATGGTAAGGAGGCACACCGGATGGTATGTGGCACATCTCAAGGAGGCATCTTCCATCTCCGAGAAGACAGGGCTAGTCTTCTGTATGGATGTCAGAAGCCTTTGAGAATGACCAACCCTGTCAGAATGTGGCTGCTGACAAGTTTGTGAACAACATGATGCTCAGTGCAGGGTCTCATTCCAACTGTGCGTTGAGACGGAGAGAGTTTGGTCAGAGCCTGGAGCTGTCTCTCAACCAACATGTGGGCTCCACAGGGACATGTAAACTATCACAGAGTCATAGAGTTCAACAGGCTCTTTAGCCCAAACTGGTCAATTCAGACTAAAATGTCCATCCATGCTAACTCTATTTTCCTGTACTTGGCCCATGTCCTTCTTAACATTCCCTATCATATATTTGTCCAAATGAGAAAACATAAATTGCGGGAAACACGGAATATTTAACGGTATCAATGCTTAGTTTTGAAAATAATGAATACTGGTCCATAACGCTCAAGTTTTATTGCAATCACTTTTTATTCTTTTTACGCATTACAGATTAATCACTCATTTCCTTCACACTCTCCTTGTGGTACCTTCAACGCAGGGATTACTCTGGCGCATTGCCTGTATTCTGTCTCATTGTGGCAAGGAGATCATTCCTCATAAAGGAGAGAAAATCTGTTCACAGCGTCCCAAGTACTGTTTCAATAACACTTTACCAATTCAGTAAGGTGTCTTCATACTTATACTTCCATCATTTTACAATGAAGGACACTGTACATTTACTGTGCTGATTACCTACTGCTCCGTATGAATTCTATCAGTGGCTCATGACCAAGGACACCCACCTCCTTTTCACCAAGAACACTTCCCATCATCTCACCTTCGCATAAATACAAACTGTTTTGCCAAATCATTTTGTTGCCTTGAAAAACGCTATGCTTTAAGCACAGCCACGCCAACAACAACACCACTATTGCCATTGGAGATGGTTGCAGATGCTGCGGAGGTGATGGCCTAGCTGTATTTTCTCTGGAATAATAACCCAGAGACTCAGGTGATAACAGAGACCCCGGTTTCGAATCCCACCACGGCAAATGTTGGAATTTGCATTCAATCAAATATCAGGAATTGAGAATCTAATGAAACCATTGTGTTTGTCCTACCTGGAACACTAATGCACTTCAGAGAAGGAAATCTACTGTCTTCACCTGGTCGGATTTACCTGTGACTCCAGACCACAGCACTGTGGTTAACATACAGTTGTAGTTTGAAATGGCCAAGCCAGCCGCTCCGTTATATCACTCACTAAAATTTTCAAATAAATGAAACCGGGCGGACCACAACACTGACTACTTACAGCCCACAGGCTGCTGTGGATCAGGGAGGCGGCTCACCAACACCTTCTCAAGGACAATCAGGAAAGGAATTAATTACTGGCCTAACATCCCATTACTGAATAAAAGAAGATGATGACACTCAAGTAAGAGAGACAAAGGGACATAGCTGACTTCAAACTGGGACATGGAAAGTACACCTCACATGGGCATGCATTTCAGTAATATGGGAACAGGAGAAAAATAAATAAGATTAGTCTGGACTATTATTTCCATTCCAGCTAATCATCAACAGTCCCTCTGTTTGTCTCTTTCTCTCTACCTCTCTCTTTCTCTATCTATTCAACTCACTGCTTCTCCCTTTCACAACAGCCATCCCTGTCATCAACAACAAACACACTATATACCAACTGCATTCAGTTCTGATGTATGGTCATTGGACGCGAAATGTCACTTCTATTATTCTCTCGACCTGAGGCTACCATATCTGTTCAGTTTCTCTGGCACTTACTCGCTCCTTTTGTTTCTAATCTCTAGCAACATTCTTTTTTTTTTGCCTCTACCTTTCATGGGATGTCTGCATCACTGACAGGGCAGCATTTGTGGACCTCACTAAATGCCTTTTACTGTGAGGCCATTCCTTAAGGTATTGGGTCTGACGTCAGTTTTAATTCAGACCAGACAATAATGTGAGATTTCTTCACCAAAGGGCAACAGTGAAATAGATAAACTTATTGACAAAGTGCTGGTGGAATTATACTAGTAAAATTCACTTTTATTTCCAGTTCCTGTCATTTGAATTTAAGTTCTGTCATCATCTATGATAGGATTTGAAACAGTGTCCATAGTGTAGTTACCTGGGCCACTGAATTACGTGGCCATCGACATTACTACTCTGACACCGTGTCTCTGTCATGAATTTAATTTACAGACAAGAACAAGATTTTGATGGAAACATTTGTAACGGAAAGACTGATTAGAAGAGAACAGGAACCATAAAGTCTGACTTTTACAAAGGTAGAGATAATGGGTTATTTAGCACTCGCACTGACGTCAAGACGGCGTCTGGCGATACCATGGAGCTGGGAGTGGGTAGCTTTGGTGATGGAAAGAATACCAAGACATAAATCAATTCGGGGAAAATAGGTACTTTGTGATTGCGAACAGTCTTGTTTTCAGATGTTTATGTGTGCGGGGGTGTGGGCGGTTCTGAAATTTGTGGGTAATGAATGCATTTGCATTTAAAACTGAAGATAACAGTTTCAGCATTTACTAAATATAGATAACAGAAATAGCACTGAAGTTCACCATGGGATTAATAAATCGATAGTGATGGGAAGACTTACCAGGAACACCAACAATAGCGAGCATTGGATAGTAACCAGCCTGAATAATCAGCAGTACACCGTATATCCTCTCTGGTAATATGTGCCCATACCAGGAAAGATACAAAAGACCCCAAGATAAACTCCTGTCCATTGTTGCAGCATTCCAGTCTATTTTTCTTAGATTCTGAACCATTGATGCGTAATTCCTGTCGACTGTTCTCAGATTCTGATCCATTGTTGGCATATTCCAGTCTAATGCTGTCAGATTCTGATCCACTGTTGAAACATTCCAGTCTATGGTTCTCAGAATCTGATGTTCGCTGCAACTGCTGATCCTTGTCAGTGTTGCTGCTGATACATCTGCAGCAACAATGGGGTAAAGCATTGGAAGAAGCCCCGTACAAAGAGAAGAAGAAAACCATCCAGTGACATAATTAGGATCCATGGAGACTGACATCAATCACAGTCACTGAACAAACAGATCCAGATAACTCCTTTTGGAATGCGACCTTCAGTTCAAAATAACAACTGGATTGAACTGAATGTTGACATTGCTGGCTAATGGTCACATCTCCCATTTCCATTTGCTCTCGTGAAGTTAATTGTGAGGGAGAATTATTGACGTTTTCTTATCGCGGGTTAGATGATTCTGCTGTGTTATTCATTTGCAATGCTGTAACCACCTGAACGCTCCACCATGACCATCCACAAAAGAAAAATCACAATCTAGATGTGGTTTCCATGCTGGTCTCTCCTCGACTAGAACAGGCGCTAAGCAACAGATTCTCAGTGGATATATTTGCCCTGACCATACACAGGAAGTGTGGATATTTCTGGACATTCCACTCGTGACAATGCTGAATCTTCAACACACAATATGATTGAGCACTGTTTTATGTAAACTAACAAACACCTTAATACATTAGATTGGCTTCAAAGCGGTAAGACTTACATTTTTGGAATTCAGTCCAACGCCAAATGTGCATGTTCTCACAAAGCCAGTCCTTTTACAGGGTTATGTTGTCCTTGGTTTTTTTGAAAGAAGGTCTAAAGGACCCAAGATTCCAAGATGTCAGAATTTTGAAAGGTTCTTTATGGTCCATTTGTTTATACCTAACAGATAATGCCTCATCCAGAAGCCTTTCAAATCTTTAGAAAGTAGCCTGTATAATCAGGAGGACCTGTCCTGCTCCCTAGGTGGACAGGTTGGATCAGTTCGGGGTTAGTTGAGTCAGAGTCACTGGACGCTCTCTGCCTCCTTCTGCACTTCCGACATTATAACCTGTAAGCAGTTGTGTCAGTTTTATTCTTGGTGCGAAGGCGTTTTGTTTATTGGAATTGTTGCAAGTATATTGGAACAGCATCCTTAAATCGGGATAGACTGTCAGGTTCGGATACGATACGTTATTCAGGTATTCTGTTTTTGGTTCCTTATGTTTCCGGGTTCAATTCCCGCCTCAGGCGACTGACTGTGTGGAGTTTGCATGTTCTCCCTATGTCTGCGTGGGTTTTCTCCGGGTGCTCCGGTTTCCTCCCACAGTCCAAAGATGTGCAGGTCAGGTGAATTGGCCATGCTAAATTGCCCGTAGTGTTAGGTAAGGGGTAGATGTAGATGTAGGGGTGGGTACGCTTCGGCGGGGAGGTGTGGACTTGTTGGGCCAAAGGGCCTGTTTCCACACTGTAAGTAATCTAATGTAATTTGGCAAATAAACGTCATTTGTTTAAAACTCGGCAGTCTGACCAGCTAATTCACTCTGGGAATATCAGCTATACACTAACCTTCAACAAGTAGCAAATTTACCGTCCGGCTACCTGCTTAAAATGTTTTGAGGGTTCGGGTTTGGTCCATAACAGATTAGGGGCCTTCGCGGGATTTAGACAGCGAGTGGCGGGTATTATGTCTCTTATTTCGTGTGTTGATTTGGTGAGTAAACAGACCTTCAGACAGCAATGGTTCTTGCTGGAACCAAGCTTGTTTTGGAGGTGGAGGAAGTGACCTTGGGGGTTTTACAAAATGCACATAAGTCCAAGCCGTGGGAATTAGAAGACAAAGGGAGTTAAAGCTACCCTCTGATGTGAGGAAAGAGGAGATGATTACAGCAGTAGCTCGGCATTCCAATTTGCTGCAAACTCCATCAGGATCTGTGGAGATGACTAAACTTCAATCGCAAAAGAGGCAGCTTGAGTTGGAAGCAGAGGTGAAGCAGTTTGAGCTATGACTAAAATCAGAAGAGGAAGAAAGATAACGAATAGGTTTAACAGAGGAAAGAGAAAAAAAGAAATAGCTTCAGCAGGAGAGAAAGAAAAATAGGGATCATTTGAGCTTCCGAGGTGGACACTTAGAATGGAACGTCAGCTGAAAAGGATGAGGATGAAGGCTGAAGGTCAGCTTAGTGAGGTCCAGACTGAAGATGGGAAAACCCATGGTCGTCCAAAGCCTGGTGAGAAATGTGTTTCAGTATATTCACACCTTGCCTAGATTAATGAGTAGGGAAGTGGCTAAAGAATTTCAGTGGGCAGTGACCATGTTGGTTTTATTGACCCAAACAAAACTTGTAGGTAGAGCTAGTGAGGTATGCGCAACACTATCAGAGGAGGGATCCGGGGAGTATGAGGAGGGGAAAATGTACATATGAGCATGTGCCAAAAGCCTACAGACAACGTGAGGAATATAAGGAAGGATCCTGGTCGAACCCATATTGAGTTGGAAAGAATCAAACAAAGTAATTTTCAGAGATGGATAAGAGCTTTAAAAAGAGAGCAAACCTACAATGCTCTGAGAGAGACAATTACTTTGGAGGAGTTTAAGCATTCACATAGTGCAAACTCATTTGGAAGATACTAGAGTAATAAAGGCAAGACTGGCAGCTGAAGTGGCTGATGATTATGACTAGTGATTTTTGTTATAAAACTTGTTTTGGCTTCCAGAGTCAATTTCAGTCCATGATGGATAAAAATTGGGGCAAAGAGAAATCCCCACGTAGAAAGGGAGACGTAGATCTCGGTGAAGGCAATACTTGAAGGAGGCAGAGAAGATTTTTTTTAAAAACTCCGGTGTTTTCATTGCAACAAATTAGGGCACATGAAATCACTGTTTTGGTGGATTCAGAAAAAAAACACAGACGTAGGAAAAAGGAATAAATCTGGGAGTTTTTATGGAGCGGTAACAGAATGCACAGTGGAAACTAGAAAGCTGATTGGAGGTTTGTTACGGAGGGAGTACCAGATCTGCTTATGAAATATACCTGCAAAGGGAAAGTTTATTCACATAGGGCAGTTAAAGAGGATGCAATATTAAGAGACACAGGATCCTCTGTGAATAGATAAGGAGATATGTACTCCTGAAGGAATATTTCCAGACAAGGTACAGCGAAAGGCAATTCACCATGAGTTAAAAGGTGCAAAATCATGTAAAGTGAGCATAGCGTGTCCAGAAAAGTGTGGGGAAATTGCGGTAGAGGTATTGGACAAACTCTCAGCTCCAGGAATACAACTTGTCCTTGCGGAAAATATAGTTGATTCATTGGTAGGATTACTGCTACTCTCGTTGGAAAGCCAGTGGATATGCAGGCAACTGAATCAATGTAGGAGTCTTATCCTTGAAATTTTCCTGATTGTGGGTAACAAAGTCCCAATGTCACGAGTCGAAACAGAAAATACCAAAAATGTAAAGATAAGGAAGCTGAAGTGGCATGAACAGATACTTTGTTCCATCAGAAAGTTGAGACAAAACAGGAGCAAATAGGTGATCATGTAAATATTTTTTGCTCAGCTAAACTAACTGAGTCACAGCAGAAAGATAAAAGTTTAAAGCAGTTGTATCAAAAAGCACATATGTTAGGAATTTTGAATGTATCCCTGAGCTTTATTACCTTAAAAATGATGTCCAAATGAGGAAATGGAGACTATCATATATTCAAGGAGATGAGAAATGGGAAGAGATTCATCAAATAATATTGCCAATAGGTTACAGAAAGGAGGTGGTGCGAATGGTGCATCAGTTCGGAGTGATGAAAAAACAGACTGAATACAAAGACATTTTACTGGCCTGGACTGCAACAGGATGTAGTTGAATTTTTCCAGATGCGTCATACATGTCAGGTAATTGGAAAAACACAAGCGATAATAAAACCTACACCTTTCTTAACTATTCCGGCATTTGAGGAACCTTTTACAAGAGTCTTAAATGATTGGCTAGTCCCAGACCACAATCAAAAGATTGGGCATCAGTATTTTTTTAACAATAATGGATGCATCGACTAGATTTCCAGAGGCCATCCCAAGGTGCAGTATCACAGCTAAAAGAATTGTAAAGGAATTAGTCTTTTTAAAAAAATAGATACGGACTACCAATGAAGATACAGTGAGATCAAGGTTCAAAGTTC
The DNA here is from genome assembly GCF_047496795.1 of Chiloscyllium punctatum. Lineage (NCBI taxonomy): Eukaryota > Metazoa > Chordata > Chondrichthyes > Orectolobiformes > Hemiscylliidae > Chiloscyllium > Chiloscyllium punctatum. The sequence goes on along the minus strand of NC_092768.1, from coordinate 69,455,096 downwards.
ACATCTAATTAATCACGATAATGTCTTAGGAATGAAGCAATTCAAATCTACTTCAAACCATCCACAATTGCAGGGAGCACTAAAAAGGTGACATTAAACATTAAATACCATGTTGAGGGCTTATAATCAGGATTATCCAGATGATTAGGGTGAGGGAATTCCATTTCCACTTTTTGTGATCAGGGATACCCCAAATTAACAGAGCAAATTCGTTCCATTGGAATTATTTTTGGGGCATTAAGTGAGGGGACCATTAAAATTGATTAAGGAGAAAATAGTAAATTAGAGTTCAAAGGCCACACATTTGGACTAGGTCTCAAAATTTAAGGAACGATTAATAGCGCTGGGGAGTTGGTTCGACAGCATTTAAAAGAAATGCAACATACAATAAAACAGGAAGTGGACAGGGAATAAAAAAAATGCAATTTTGCGATCGGGGATAAGATATTACTGTTACTTCCAGTTGTAGGTGAACCTTGAAAAGCAAGGTTTAGTAGACCTTATCAAACACAACGGATATTGAGTGAGAGTAACTACATGATAGGGACTCCAGACAGAAAGAAATCTCACAGCGTATGTCATGTGAATATGCTCAAAATGTACTTTGACAGGTAAGGACAGCCAGAGAACTAGGTGTTAATGATTACGGCACAGAAGGAAAAAAACAACTTCAGAGGATTCTGATTCAGACATTCCTCAAATTAAAGTGGACAATGAGGTAGTTGTTTAAAAATATGTTGCTGGAAAAGCGCAGCAGGTCAGGCAGCATCAAAGGAGAAGAAGAATCAACGTTCCGGGCATAATCCCTTCTTCAGGAATGAGGAGGGTGTGCCAAGCAGGCTAAGATAAAAGGTAGGGAGGAGGGACTTGGGAGAGGGGCATTGGGAATGCGATAGGTGGAAGGAGGTTCAGGTGAGGGTGATAGGCCGGAGAGGGGGTGGGGGCGGAGAGGTCGAGAAGAAGATTGCAAGTCAAGAAAGCGGTGCTGAGTCTGAGGGTTTGGACTGAGAAAAGGTTGGTGGAGGGGAAATGAGGAAGCTGGAGAAACCTGCATTCATCCCTTGTGGTTGGAGGGTTCCTAGGCAGAAGGTGAGTCGCTCTTCCTCCAGGCATCGTGTCGCTATGGTCTGGCGATGGAGGAAGCCAAGGACCTGCATGTCCTTGGCGGAGTGGGAGGGGGAGTTAAAGTGTTCAGCCACGGGCCAGTTCGGTTGGTTGGTGCTGGTGTCCCAGAGGTGAAGTCTGAAACGTTCTGCAAGTAGGCGGCCTGTCTCCCCAATGTATAGGAGGCCACATCGGGTGCAGTGGATGCACTAAATGATGTGTGTGGAGGTGCAGGTGAATTTCTGATGGATATTGAAGGATCCCTTGGGGCCTTGGAGGGAAGTGAGGGGGGAGGTGTGGGCGCAAGTGTTTCATTTTTTGCAGTTGCAGGGGAAGGTGCCGGGAGCGGAGGTTGCGTAGGTGGAGTGTGTGGATCTGACAAGGGCGTCACGGAAGGAGTGGTCTTTCCGAAACGCTGATAGGGGTGGGGAGGGAAATACATCCTTGGTGGTTGGGTCCGTTTGGAGGTGGCAGAAATGACGAAGGATGATCCGATGTTACTGGAGGTTGGTGGGGTGGCAGGTGAGGACTAGTGGGGTTCTGTCCTGGTGGCGATTGGAGGGGCGGGGTTCAAGGGCGGAGGAGCGGGAAGTGGAGGAGATGCGGTGCAGAGCATCGTCAATCACGTCTGAGGGGAAATTGCGGTGTTTGAAGAAGGAGGCCAGTGGATTGTTCGGTATTCGAATTGGTCCTCCTTGGAGTAGATGCGGTGAAGGCGAAGGAATTGGGAATATAATCCCACCTTTTCCTCCACTACATTGATGACTGTATCGGCGCTACCTCGTGCTCCCACGAGGAGATTGAACAGTTCATCCACTTTACGAACACCTTCCACCCAGACCTCAAATTTACCTGGACAGTCTCAGACTCCTCCCTCCCCTTCCGAGACCTTTCCATCTCTATCTCGGACGACCGACTCAACACGGACGTATACACTAAACCGACTGACTCCCACAGCGACCTAGATTACACCTCTTCCCACCCTGCCTCCTGTAAATACGCCATCCTACGTTTCATTCCAGCTCCAACTCTGACATGTCCCTGGCGATGAGGAAAATTACTCAACTATATCCAGTCCCTGCATAGGAAAATAATTACAATCTGACCAATTACCACACTCTCAGTCCCATCTCGACAGACAAATTGGTGGGAATACTTTTCGATAAAGCTGTCAAGTAGCACCGAAATAATCAGGTCAGTGTGGTTTCTGATAGGTCCCCATGTGGGGATGGTGCTGCAGTGGACATATCATTGGTTTACGAATCCAGTCCAGGCCAATGATCTGGCAGCTGTTGGAAGTTAAAAATAATTAATAAAATCTCGATACCTAAAATCTGGTGTCAGTAATAGTGTCCAATGTTGATTGTAAACATCGGTCTCCTTCCCCAAGTGATCTCCCGTGCTTTCTTGGCCTAAAAGTGACTCCAGATACACAAACATGGTCTCTGAATCGGCCAAGTGAGACACTCAATAGTATCAAAGTACTCTGAGGTCTTAAAGGATAAAACCTGACAGATCATCTAGCATCAGCCTCGTTATCAGAAAAGGGAGTGAGAAACACAGTTCTGTCGACCCTGCATAGACATCCTTCCTAACATCTGAGAGCTTATGACAACATTTACAGAGCTTTCCAACAGACTGAACAGAAACATCGGGAGAGTAGGAGGTCATTCAGCACATTGAGCTTTCCGCATACTATTTCATGGCCGAACATCTCCTCAAAGCAGTTTTCCCCACACAATGTTCATATCCCAAAATATGTTTAAACATTATGAAATATAGTGCCTTTGGCCCATCAATATTTTGGGAGTTCTCTGATAAGACGTGTTTATTAAGTATGATTTGACTGCAATGTGATTCACGAACCATTTTCTATAAAGTGAACTAACATCCCTGCTTCCAATCTGTCACATCCTGTCAGAGTTTATATCTGATATCTCCACTCATTTTCCTAAAGCCCATGGAATATCGGCCCAGTCACCCCAAACCCTGCTCCCACAACTAACTGTCATCCCAGAGATCAGTCTGTCATCCTTCACTGCACTCCATCAATGTCAGATTTGCCCTTTATTAGCTAAGGACACCAAAACTGCACACAATACTCCACAATGTTCGAGATGGGGTCCCACCAAGGCCCTGTATAGTTGCAGTAAATGACCCTTACTCCTGTATTCTAAATCACCCTGAAATGAAGGTGAATAAACCATTTATCTTCCTACCTGCTTTCTGCTCCTGCAATATTGCTTTCAGTGACTAGTGTACAGGGAGATCCAGATTCTTTTCAATGTTACAGCTCCCTACTTGCTGGGTCTACGTACACTGAAAAACAGCGCGCCAATGCCATTCCCAGTATTGACTTCCGTGTTCAGAACTCACTGCCCTACATGGACTCGGAATGCTGCGCAGAAATAAACAAAAATGCAGCTTAAGTTCACTTATATATCAACAAATTTCAACCAATCCCTTTTCAAATGATAGGCTGCCATTCAATTGATCCCATCAATGTACACAACCTCTCATCTCTGCCATTGCTCTCCATCTGCCAGGTATTTGCCCAGTCACTCCACTTGTCTCAATCAATTTGGAGCCTTTTTGACATCCTCCTCATCCACTCACAAGCTGACATCGTTTAGAGCTGTCAGCAGTCTTGGAAATATTGCAATTGAGCCCCTCAACCAAAGATATGATGTGTATTTGGAATAGTTGGATGCCAAATCTCGATCCTTGTTATATCCTCCAAGCCTTCCATTCAAAAAAACATGGTTTTGTTCCTACTCACTGTTTCCTGCCAATTCTCCCATTCTAAAACCATGACCATATATTAGCCCCAGTCCCACTGGATTCGAATTTGCACAATAGGCTTGGGGCTTTATCAAAAATCTTTCTGAAAATCCAATCGTATTGCGTTGATACCTTCTCCATAATTTTGCTAAAAGCCATTTTCCCAAACATGATTCCTATTTCATAAACCTCTGTTGACTTTGCCTATGCCCATTAATTTCAGTCCAATATTTTCTCTGAAATGTTTTAGTTACTAATTTCATTCTAATCCCTTTTTCTCTCCAGACTAAAGTTCCCGAGTATTGCGAGGAAATGTTATTTTTGTTTTTTCTTCTTCTGTGAAGGCATAACCGAAGTATTTGCTCCATTGATCTGCTATTTTCCTGTCCTCAATTATCTGGTATCAGACTGTAAGGAAGCTGCACCTTTTTCTCTTCATTTTGCCATTGGCGTATTTTCAGAGGATATTACAAGTTCACTCATATACACTGTGATCAGATATTCTTCAGAAAACCATCAATTCCTATCTTAAGCTGCTGAATGATTGACCTTCCACAGCCATATAATCACAGAAGCACAGACTCTGTACTATCAGAAATACAGCACGGTCTACATTAGCCCCACTTTCCAACACAAAACCTGTCGCCGTGAATCTTATGGCATTTCAAGTGCACAACCATGTATTTTCTAATGGTTTTGAGGTTACCATGACAATTCCCTCTCACGAAGTGCATCCCAGACCCAAACACACTTTGCTTCAAAAACAGTCCTCAAATCCTCACTAAGCCTCAAACCCTTCACTTCAAAAGTGTGTCCCTTTGATTAAAAGGACCAGCTGCTGTCTATCCACCCCATCCATATCCCTCGTAATCTTATCCTCCTGATTCAGGTCCCCCTTAGCTTTCTCTGCACCAAAGTAAACAATTCGAGCTTATCCAGGCTCTATCCATAGCTGATACGCTCCATCCCAGGGAACATCCTGGTGAATCTCCTCTGCACCCCCTCCAGTACAATCACATCCTTCCTGTAATGTAGCTCCCAGAATTGCACACAATATTCCATTTTAGCTAATGAAAGTTCCACATAGCTCTTATAATCTATGCTTCGATATGTGAAGGCGATGTTTACGCTCCCATACGCTTTATCAAATTGTGTGTTACCCTGTCCAGCCACATTCAGAGATGTGTGGAGGAGCACCCTCTCAGCTTCCTAGTGTGTTGCCATTCATTGAGTCCTTGCCTGTCGGGTTCCTTCTTCCAAAGTGCATCACCTCATAGTTATCAGGGTTACATTCCATCTGCCATTGATCCACCCATCTGACCATTCCATCTGTATCTTCCTGCAACGTAAGGCCTTCCTCTTCACTGCCAACTACCCGGCCAATCTTTGTATCAAACACAAACTTACGTAAGACACTCCCCACCCCTCGTCCATATTCACAGCTGCATTCTTTATGATAAGGTTTAAAATCAGAAAACATCAGCTTGTAGTCCAACAGGTTTATTTGGAGACACGAGCTTTCAAAACGCTGCTTCTTCATCAGGTGGTTGCACGCTTTGATGAAGCACTTCAAAAGCTAGTCCCACCGAATATACCTTTTGGAGTATAAACTGGTGTTATGCAATTTTTAGCTTTGTCCACCCCAATCCAACACCAACACGTCCGAATCACAAATATTAAGAGACACAGCACTTATCCCCGTGGTGCACCATTGGACACGAGCCTCCAATCACACAAACAGCCCTCTACCACCACCCTCTGTCTCCTAACACTTAGTTTAATTTGGTTGCAACTTGGCAAGTCACTAATAAGTCCTACCTGTTCCCTAGTTATTCTGTTCTGCTGGAGACACTTGTAGAATATCTGGTGATTCTCCCGAATCTTTCCTACCAGTAGGTTTCCATGCCCCTGTATTAGTCACTCCCATCCAAATGATGAATTTCCTCCTTATTGCAGTCTTAACTGGCCTGTCCCAGATCCTGCCATTATTTGCCTTGAATGTGGAATAGACAGCGAGGGAAACGTTCTGTTAATTTCCAACTTGTCAAATGTTTTGTGAATTATCTAAATTTCACTGTGACCCACCTCTCATTCTTTGAAACTCTAGAGAACACAGGCCGAGATTCCTCATCAGACAATCTCACCATCTGAGGGATTAATCTGGAGAATGCCCACTGCACTTCCTCTCAGGTCAGTATATACTTTCTGTGATTCGGTCACCAAAACTGTGCACAATACTCCAGCTACAGTCCCACCAACATGCCGTGAAACTGTTTCAACATGTCTTTACATCAATGTTCTGGCTCCCTTAAAGGAAGGCGAACCAAACTTTAACTTTCCACTTACATATATTCCTCCAAACACCCTTCACATTCATTACATTTACGAACTCACTGAGATCTTATAGAAACCCTTCCGAAAATCCAGTATATGCCAATTCTACACTTTCCCCATTATCTATGCTATAAGAAACAACTTCAAGCAATTCCGAAGTTTACCAAGTATGATTTCTCTATCAGAAATACATGCTGATTCTCTCCATTGTTGCTGCTAATTTCTAAATAGGAAAAATGTCATCCTGTGTGATAGATTCCAACAGTTTCCCGACAAATGTCAAGTTACCTGGTCTACAGTTCTCCACACTATGTCTTTTTCCCTTTGTAGCTGTTTGGATCCCTTCCATTCATCTATAGTTTATGCACAATAGTTTCCGGTGTCTGCAGAATGTATAGGAAAATAAAACACAGTCATCGACAGTGCAATTAATACTACTATTGGTATTTATTTCTGGCATTTTCATATGAAGTACATCTGTTTCAGCAGACTTAGCAATGCTCAATCCAGCTACATGTTCAAGTACTACCTTGTTACTGATATGAATTGAGTTTGTCTTTAGCTCCAGGAGTCCGATACGATAACTTGGCATTACTGGGTGATTTTCTGAATCTTTCTCCATGAAGACAGATGCAATGTAACTGGTTATTTTGTTGGCCATTTCCCTGTTCTGCACAAGGACCTCTCCTCTCCCGATTACAAATTTCCATATTTGACTTTGCTTTTATTTTGTTTCTTTTGAAATGTAGATCGCAGATTGATGTAGTCTTTGTGGTCCAGTTTGTTAGCAGGTATGTTCTCTTTTTGATTTCCTTTTCAGTTTCATGGACTTCCATTTTTGTATCGTTAATTTCTGAGAATTCTCAGGTTTTCACAATAGCTGGAATTCTTCTGAAGTCACTTTCTACGATTAATATATTTTCTAATTTGTTATGTTAACCATCACTGAGTCACTTTCTCACTCTTTGGTGTTTGCACCTGAAATAAATAGATGTATGTTTCAGACTTTGCAGTATTTCTAAAAACACCTGGTCCTGACCAGTTATATTCAGGAACACAGCAGGAGGATAGGGGGATAGAGAAAATATTGCGGGAGCACTGTTTGACTCTTTTCTATCATCACTGGCCAACGAGTGCCGTCCTGGACGACTGGAGTATAGCGAATACTGAGCCCGTATTCAAGAAATGCTACAAAGATAAACTTGGGAACTAAAGACCAGTAATCCTAAAATTAGTGGGTAGGTTACTTTAGAAGATTTAGAGAGACTGGATATACATTCATTTGAAAGGCAGGGTATGGTTCGGAGTAAGAATAAAATGGTGCTGGAAAAGCAGAGCATGTCAGGCAACATCCGAGGAGCAAAAAAATCGATGTTTCTGGCAAAAGCCCTTCATCAAATTCAGCACAGGAGTTTGTGCAAGAGAGATCGTGACTCACAATTTTGTTGGAGTTCTTTGATAAAGTGACCAGCAACGTTGAGGAGGTCTGGGTGGTATACGTACTCTAGGTTGATTCCAGTAAGGCCTTCTGTAAGTATCCACATGGTACTCTGGAACCTCTGGAAGGTTAGATCGCATGGAATTGAGGGGGAGCTGGCAAATTAGGTACAAAATTGCCTTGATGGTAGGAAGGAGAGATTAATACTGGAAACATGCTGATCAGACTGGAGGCCTGTGAATAGTGGAATGCCTCAGGGGTTGATGCTGACACCACTACATATTCCATATATTACATGAGAATGTACAGGCATGATTTGTAAGTTTGAAGACGGCACTACAACAAGCGGCATCACGGAGAGTGAAGAAGGTTATCAGAATTTTCAGAAATTTCAACAGTGCTTTGATCAGCTGCAGAAGTGGGCTGAGAAATGGCAAATGGATATTAATATAGATCAGTGTAAGTTCTTGTATTTTATAAAGTCAAATAAAGTTTCGAGTTTCATGGTGAATGGTTGGGTCCTAAGGAGTGTAGTGGAACAGAGGAACCTTGGAATTCAGATGCATTATTCTCTGGAAGTTGATTCAGATGTAGACAGTGAAGAAAGCTTTTGGCAAACTGGCTTTAATCGGTTTATATCACTGAGTATCGAAATTAGAGAGTTATGATGCAGTTATACAGGATGCTAGTCAGGCCTTATTGGTAACGTTATGTTCAGTTTTGCTCACTTTGCTATAGAAAGGATGTTATTAAACTGGAAAGAGTGCAGAAACCATTTACAAGGATATTGCCAAGGTCTCAATGGTCCGAGTTACAGAAAGAGGTTCGACAGGCTAGGACTTTTTACTTTTGTATGCATGAGGCTGAGGGAGGATCATATTGAAGTTTATAAGATCATGTCAGGCATGGATAGAGTGAATGCACCCAGTCTTTTTTCCCAGGGTTGGGCAATCACAGATTAGAGAGCATCAGTTTAAGGTCAGAGGGGACAGAATTAAAGGGAACTTGAGGAACAACATTTTAACACAGGGGCTGTTGCACATGGATTGAGAAGTGGTTGAGGCGGATACATTAACAATATTTAAAAGCATTTGAACAAATACATGGATAGTAAAGGATTAGAAAGGTATGGGACAATGGCAGGGAAATAGGTTTAGCGTGGATGGGCATTTTGGTTACAATGGACCAGTTTGGGCTGAAGGGCATGTCTCCGTGCTGTCTGCCTCTGTGACTCGAACAACCATTGCTTGTCTCCCACTGAATGTTATATTGTACTTTCCCAATTTACTGAAGATATCTTGACACTCTAGCCTCCAGTCTTCCATGATGTTTGACTGGAATATTTAAGCATTCTAAACTGTATGCAGACACCTTGTAAACTTTACCTTATAAATGGCATTATTCCTTAAATGCTGCTTCAGACCAAGGTTAATAATTCGTCCTTCTGACCACACAACATCAAATCCGAAATAACCTGCTCTCTAGTTTACTTCACAACATACTCTTCAACCCAAATCATATACACTTATGGAACGTATTTTTTCACAGCTTCAGCAGTCACTTAGTTAACGCTGTTAACCATTCAATAAGACTGCGGTATCCACAATACTTGTCTATCTCATTTCCAGAGCATGTGATGCTCCGATTTTCTGCGATTGTTTTGGGTTCGATATATAACACACCAATATTTGCTTCTTCTTGCTCTCTGTAAATTCTACCTAAACTGATTCTGTGGAAGCTGAGGGACAGGTCTGTGTCGTTATTAGTGGTAGACCTGGGCAAGACATTCAGGGAGGCTCACCTCGACGCTGAGATGATCTGGAGAAATATCCCACAATACTGGACAAGCAACAATATCCTCCTCTCTCTGTTAGGATAAGACTTACCATATACTCTCTGCTCCCTCACACTCGCTGTATATCTGTTATAGCACCTAACCCAGAACAAGGTTCACGCTCTGTCTCCAAATAAGGCTCAGGCATTACCACTCTCAGTATTGAATTCAGCAACTAATAATACTATATGGATTCAAAACTGTAGACTGACTCATTCCAGACACCTCAAAACTCCCTCCACCTCTTCCAGCACAAACAGCATAGAACATAGAACATAGAACAATACAGCACAGAACAGGCCCTTCGGCCCACGATGTTGTGCCGAACTTCTAACCTAGATTAAGCACCCATCCATGTACCCATCCAAATGCCGCTTAAATGTCACCAATGATTCTGACTCGACCACTCCCACGGGCAGCGCATTCCATGCCCCCACCACTCTCTGGGTAAAGAACCCACCCCTGACATCTCCACTATACCTTCCACCCTTCACCTTAAATTTATGTCCCCTTGTAACACTCTGTTGTACCCGGGGAAAAAGTTTCTGACTGTCTACTCTATCTATTCCCCTGATTATCTTATAAACCTTTATCAAGTCACCCCTCATCCTTCGCCGTTCCAACAAGAAAAGGGCGAGAACTCTCAACCTATTCTCATACGACCTATTCTCCATTCCAGGCAACATCCTGGTAAATCTCCTCTGCACCCTCTCCAAAGCTTCCACATCCTTCCTAAAGTGAGGCGACCAGAACTACACACAGTACTCCAACTGTGGCCTCACCAAAGTCCTGTACAGCTGCAACATCACTTCACGACTCTTGAATTCAATCCCTCTGCTAATGAACGATAATACTCCATAGGCCTTCTTACAAACTCTATCCACCTGAGTGGCAACTTTCAAAGATCTATGTACATAGACCCCAAGATCCCTCTGTTCCTCCACCTGACTAAGAACCCTACCATTAACCCTGTATTCCGAATTCTTATTTGTTCTTCTAAAATGAAAAGGTTTGAATGAATAAATTGGGGAAAGTCCGTCTTTCCAGGGAATCAATAACTTTAGTTAGAGCTTGAAAACCATTAGTGAATGATTAAGAAAAGTTTGGATGAGAGTTCCTTCCACTCAATAGAGTTATTTAAATCGTGAACGACTTTCCAGAAATAAAACGTAGAAGCTGACTTCAAAGTGTTTTAAAAGATACACGAACAAACGTACAAGGAGGGAATTTACCATTGAGTGAAAGTCAGTGTGGTTGCGTAACAATTTCGAATTTGTTGACTTCAGACACAAAGATATTTCATGAACACGTACAACTGAATAAGACTGAGTATAGCAAGTTCATGGATTGGTAAGGTGTGGCGTATTATTCAAGATGAATCTCTGTAAATGGAGCTGATGTCGTAAAATAACTGCAGACAGAAGTTTTATCCTAATGAGTAGGAATTGAATCGTAACTTGGAGACGCGACGCCTACTTTAAAGATTTGACCACATTCGCATGATGTTATGTACATTTCGTACATTCTTAACTCCACCCAAGAAATCCACCAAGAAGACTCTGTCCTTTTGTATTGTTAACCCTCGGTACTTCTCTGCAGCACGTCATTGAAGATAAAATATGCTCAGACCAAAATTCAGTTCAATACAATATTCAAACGGTCCTATGTGATTTCTGTTTTTATTATTGCAATAACCTTTGTGAGTTTGCAACAAACCGTGCAACATGAAACCAGTTCAACATCTATTTTCCCGGAATTTAACGTAGTGCACATGGGAAATCACCTTCGGCTCTCTCTCCACATATGTCTCTTCACGTTTTAGATACTTGCAGTATGTTTGTTGATCAAAAAGTCATTACCCAGAAAAGGTCGCTTCTCAATCCACAAACACGGGTATTTTCCCATAAACTTGGCTTTGCTCAATATCAACTTCTGTCTGTATCCCTCAACACGACGATAAATTGAAGCTGCTCCATGTGAGGCTCAAAATTAAACCTTCGGCACAGCACACCCCACTATACTGAAACAGAGATACCGTGCACTGGTCACCTTCAGCACATGAGCAACACATTAATGCTTACCTCCACATTCCCAGTTTTACCTTAACGTTTGGGAAACCGAGTTTCTCTGATTCCATGGCTAGTAACGGGGATTATATGATCATCTTCAGTGGTTCTGTCCCCGCGTGAGGAACGTGGTGAGGTACTCATTGTAATATGCATAGATTGATGAAATGTACAATTTCATCTTTTGCCTTCACTAACCCATGAGCTTTCTATTTTGTTTTGCATCTGTAGAAATCTTAAAATCTTCATCTTGAACAAACTCAATGACAGGTCTCCATTGTGTCTCTGGCATCAAACTTCAAAGTGTAAACCCCCTCTGAATTCTTCCACCGCAGTCCGCTGTTTGGGAAGTGTTCCTGTTGTGGGAATTGCACTTCCCCGTGTGTCAACTGCTGCTCCCAGCATGCGCTCTGGCACTGCACTCATTTTCCTTCTGACACTTGCTCACTGTGTTGCTGTGATCTTACGGTGACTTGGTGTCGCACGGCCCAAGAAAATGATACAGATCATGGTTTTTGCATTGTTGAATTCAATTGTCAGTTTAGCCTTATTTCGGATTTTGAAATTGTCTGTTCTGTACACAAGTGCGTGTCAAAAACATCTGAGCGGAAGTTCGGTGCTCCGAATAATGACATTGAGCACTATGCACTCTCCTCCAGTCTGGAAAACAATTCCTCACAGGCAATTTAATAGACAATAGACAGCAGGTGCAGGAGTAGGCCATTCTGCCCTTCGAGCCAGCACCACCATACATTATGATCATGGCTGAACATCCTCAATCTGTATCCTGTTCCTGCCTTATCCCCATAACCCTTGATTCCACTATCCTTAAGAGCTCTCTCCAACTCTTTATTGAAAGAAAACCTCCTGCTGTCTCGGGTTCTTCATTCCGTTGACTTCAAATCTTCACAGAATTCAACAGACCTTGTTACATATTCATTTCCTCATATTTGTTCAGATCACTGTGTGCATAGCGTGACAGTGGGAGTGCACTTGCCCCACAACCCAGGGGCCAGACCATCGTCTTTGAACCGTACTGTGTTATTTATCATTTCACCAACACCAGCGAGAAATATCTGCTGCTCTGCCTAATTTACGCAATTCAATTGTTCATAAGGTCATAGCTTTCCCCGCCGCTATGACGAGGTGGCCGAGAGGTTAAGGCGATGGACTGCTAATCCATTGTGCTCTGCACGCGTGGGTTCGAATCCCACTCTCGTCGCTGTCATCAACGTCTTTCAGTTGTCTTGCTTTCAGTTGATCACAGCTGTCCAACTGAAACTCCGTTGTTGAGTTTATATGCATTGACACTATGACAAAATCTCAAAGAATAGTTTGAGCCTGTTAACTAAACTGCATTGTAATGTTGGTTGCATTGGGATAATGAATAAAAACTCGATTTTCTTTTTCAAGTCAAGTTGCTGTGAACGTTTTTTTTCGTATGAAAGACATCCAGGAAAATCAAATACCACGAGCTGCGAAGTGCATGTTTATGCAAAGGGAATCTTCATGAATGTTTTGTCAGATGAAATCTGGAGGAGGTTGAGTAGAAGTAATTCATCCTGGTGAGAAGAGCACAGTGAGACAGCACAAAATAATGGAGATATTTCAAAGGGGCAGGGCGTGGGTGTAGGGGCACTGAGAACTGGCTGTAAATGCGCAATGGAGAATTGCCGATGTGGTTCCGTGCATGGGCACAGAGAGACTTGCACATTGGTCTCGCCCTCGCCCCTTACTCTCGCCGTTGATGAATGCTGGACATAAGGCACAGATTAACACAAGATGTGGGAAGCAAACTCCCTCTCGTTGTGCACACACTGGATGCATCACATTGAACTATGAACAACTGGAGAAATCAGCATGTTACCTTTCGGGAGTGAAACTAAACTGTGGATCAATAACCGCAGATTCATGCAACATAACCATGAAAAATGATTTAAAATGTAGGGTGTAGGTTTGATCGCTGGTGTACGTTTGATATCCAGACGTTTCATTACTTGGCAAGGTAACATCATCAGCAGTAGTGACCTCCAAGTGAAGTGAAGCTGTTGTCCCCTGCTTTCTATTTTTATCTTTCTCCTCGGTGGGGTTCCTGGGGTTTGTGGTGATGTCATTTCCTGTTCATTTTCTGAGGGCTTGATAGATGGCATCTAGATCTATGTGTTTGTTTATGGCATTGTGGTTGGAGTGTTAGGCCTCTAGGAATTCTCTGGCGTGTCTTTGCTTAGCCTGTCCCAGGATAGATGTGTTGTCCCAGTCGAAATGGTGGTATTTTTAGTCCATGTGTAGGGCTACGAGAGAGAGAAGGTCGTGTCTTTTTATGGCTAGCTGGTGTTCGTATATCCTGGTGGCTAACTTTCTTCCTGTTGTCTTACGTCGTGTTTGTGGCAGTCCGTGCATGGAATTTTGTGTATGACATTGGTTTTACCCATGGGTTGTACTGGGTCATTTAGGTTTGTTAGTTTTAGTTTGAGAGTGTTGGTGGGTTTGTGTGCTACTGGGATT